>NC_053028.1:126645202-126743016 GCF_003073215.2 Triticum urartu
AGTTAGATCTTGCGTGATCGTAGGAAATTTTTGGAATTACTACGTTCCCCAACAATGCATGTAATATGAAGAATTGCCCAAAGCACAAGTGTCGCATTCTAAATGTCTGATTAAGCTGTGTAGCCAAACATACGCATAATTGGGATGGTGACCCGCCAAGCTTTATTATCTCTGATATTATTTCTTATGTAACTATGATTTGAAATTTAACAAAATCCGCCCAAGGGCATCCCCTCAAAAAAAAGTTGCGTAGCCAAACACACGCGTAGAACTTGATACCTTTACATGTGCAAAACAAGCAATTTTGCTATTGGACCTGATATAGCTCGATCTCTCAGCGTTTAAGTTGACTAATCCGATGGTATTTGAAGAAGTGTGAAACGACGAGATTTCCTTATACGAGGAGAAAGGGATTCCTGTTGCTTTTGGGTGGATCCCACTGTTACCAGCCCCGTTACCGCTTGATAAAACAAACACATCCTCTGTGTAAACCGTTGTCATTGGTCAAAAAATATGAACATCAAAAAAAGGAAAATATTACAGTTTTTCTTGCAAATGGAAGGTTAACAAGTAAAATAAAAAAGGGCAAGCAGACATAGAAAAAAATGTTTATCCTTTGTGGGCCTTCCCGCAAATGTAGTGCTTTAACCAGGACACGTTTACCGTGTCATCCACGGCACACCCAACCTGGGCCGGGGACAAAATAGCCAGCGATTTTGCTAGGATCTTATTTTCATTATTTTTCTATTATTAGAACAATGCCCATGCGTTGCAACCGGATATAAATATTCTAATATGTTAGCTTTTGATTTACCTGTCAATAATAGTGCAATTGTGTAAATAACTATTCATCAAATTCTGTCCATGAATTACCTTGTATTTTGATTAGAAGTTTGGTAAGTAAATTAAAGTGAAATTGGTTCAGAAGGTAAGTAAATTAAGATAATTGATTATCATATGTATGGAAGGTTGGATGAAAGGGTGATGGAAAGAAAGGTGAAATGGGAACCTTACGTTCTTTTTAAATAGTAGAGATTATTTTTACCGTATGTTGATAAAACATATGGTAATGTTTTGATCTTTCTTTAGAAAACAATCATGCACTCTAAATATCTTGAAGTATTTAAAAACTAATTTAAAAATGTGTACTTTTAAAAGTGTTCATTCATTTTTTGAAAATAAATCAAGGTGTGTTAAATAAATGTTCACATCATATTTTACAAATGCTCACCATGTAGTTGAAAAATATCAAACGCGTATCTTAAAATATGCTCAACATATTTAAAAAAATGTTTACCATGTATCTAGAATTTTTTATTTGTATTTGAAAAAATGTAAGTGTGTATTTAAAAAATGTTCACCATCCATGGATCAAATTATTTCGTGAATTAGATTTCACTTGATTGTCTACGGTTCCCTTGCATGTGCTCGGGATAGGTGTTTTGTATTTAACTTAAATATTTTTCAACATACTTAAAAATTGTTCACGGTGTATTTTAAAAAGTTCAACTTATCTTTGCAAAATGTTCATCATGTATTTAGGAAATGTTCATCATATATTTTAAAAAGTATTTAGCATGTATGCAGATTTTTTAATGTGTATTTAGAAAATGGTTAACGTCTATCTAAAAATGAGTGTGTCAAGAATATCAATATATTTTTAAAACATGGAAGAAGAAGAAGAAGAAGAAGAAGAAGAAGAAGAAGAAGAAGAAGAAGAAGAAGAAGAAGAAGAAGAAGAAGAAGAAGAAGAAGAAGAAAACACAAGAAAACAGAAAAATGGAAAAGAAGCAAAAATAGTAAAATAAGTAAAAAAGTAACTCAAAGAAAAATATCCCGAAAACTAATAAAACCGGTAGTAAAAAGGGGAAGAAAACCTTCCGGGCACAGTCAGAAAAATAGGTCATCCTCTCGCTCCTTTTTTTAGGTGATCTTGCTCCTTTATTGTGATGCGCTGTTGGCAAGCGTGGTGTAGATCTCGCTATAGGCGAGATTTAGCAATTGAGCTCTTACCAGCCCGTTGCACAAATGTGTTTCCAGCGTGAGAGTTACAGGAGAGCAACTAGTTAACGGGCACTCCTTCGGGAGCCTCGCAACAACCAGAGCCACTTGGCGCGCTTTCAGTCATTCGCCACGTGTCGTGCTCTGAGCACTCTCTTCAGATTTTTTTTTCCGCACGTGTTTTTGGTTTTTTAAAAAAATACGGGTTT
This sequence comes from Triticum urartu, assembly GCF_003073215.2. Lineage (NCBI taxonomy): Eukaryota > Viridiplantae > Streptophyta > Magnoliopsida > Poales > Poaceae > Triticum > Triticum urartu. Next base: position 126,647,413 of record NC_053028.1, read on the forward strand.
TTTTGACGTTTTGGTTTTTCATCGGTCTTAGCTTTTCAATAAAAAAATAAAAAAATCATTTTGCGCGAAAAAACGTGTTTTTTTTCTTTCATGAGAGTCACGGTTTTGCTTCCGCGAAAGGCACGATTTTGCTTTCACAAGAGTCGCGGCCGTGACTCTCGAAAATGAAAAAAAAATGTGTTTACTGTTTTTTTTTCACGAGAGTCACGGTTTTGCTTTCGCGAGAGGCACGGGTGTGCTTTCGTGGGAGTCACAGCCGTGCCTTTCGGAAACGAAAAAAACGTGTTTTCTGTTTTTTCTTTCGCGAGAGTCACGGTTTTGCTTCTGCGAAAAGTATGGTTGTGCTTTCGCGAGAGTCACGGCCATGCCTCTCGGAAAGGAAAAAACGCGTTTTCTGTTTTTTTTTCTTTCGCGACAGTCACGGTTTTGCTTCCGAAGAGTCATGGTTGTGCTTTCACGAGAGTCACGGTCGTGCCTCCTCGGAAACGAAAAAAAAATGTGTTTTCTCTTTTTTCCATGAGAGGCACGGTTGTGATTTTGTGAGAGGTACGGCCGTGTCTCTTTTGGAGAGGGAAAAACCCGTACTCCTGATTCGGTTTTTTCGTCCAGTTTTTTTCATGAAAAAAAGTTGTCAAAACCTATCAACATAGGATCTAGTTTTGAAGATCTCGACGCGAGGAATCCAACGGTGAAAGCGGTTCGAGATTTGGACACACGGTTTGAGAGATAAAATATTTTGAATAAACGAATTTATGAAAAAAGGGAAAACTCCCAGGTTGCGACAAGTGACGCCTTGCATGTACGTCACTTGTCGCAACTAAGAAAATTAAAATGATCTTTGCAACAAATACTCCTTAATTAGTGATTTCGAACTTACACTAACCAGTCCGTGGGCTGAAAATTGTTCTCGTAAGCTTGAACCGATTCATGGGCCTTAAAATGCACGGAGCTGCATCAAAGGAGTTGGTCAGTTGCTGGCGGTTACCTCTTGTGGGGACTTTCAGGGGTCATTTTTCTACATCTACACTACTATTAATCTACATCTACATCTACACTTTTACACTACTATTAAACAATCAAACAAGAATTTGCTTACGTGCACCTAACAATTAGGCCCACGATACCGCATGAACCGATCAACACCGTACGATTAGTCCCACATATCTTAATCTAACGGCCATCATTGATTTAATAGATCTCTAGTGTACACTTAGCAATTTTTAATGACTGACCATACTCCACCTCCACCAGCGAAGAAATATGGTAACTACCAGATCCGCGTCCCCTACAATCACGCAACCAATCCAGCACCCGGAGCCGCCGCGGAGGTCCTGCAATCACGCACGCAAAAAAGAAAAGAAACTGCCGGCTATCAAGACACCAAAACAATGCAGAGGAGTCATCTTCGATCTCCACCGCCGCGGCGATTGATTTCTCCGACTGGGGCTGAGGCGGGGACGGGGCGGAGCGGCTCGCATCGGTGCCCACGTCGTCCTCCTACTCCTGCTCGGCGACGCTGGTCGGCGCGGCGGACCAGGCGGTAGCCGAGGGCATGTGGAGACTCCTCCTCCCGGATCCCATCCCAACCCCTCCCCTTGCTCTCGAACGTGTCGGCTGACATGGACTCGTGGTACGTCCTCCCACCTTCTCACGTCTCCCTAAACAGCTTTCCATCCCTCGATTTCTTATGTTTTTGTTTACCGCTGCCCATGTTTAGAACGCAATTTGAGGGCGAGGTGGGCGGTGACGGAGGAAACAGAGGTGCGTTGCCGCCGGCAACATCTGGGCGTCGTCTCTGGTGAATCTCTTTCTGATGGATCCAAGGACGTACCTCTAACTGGTCATGTCTCTCCCTTCAAGCAGATCCATGTGAAGCCGCTGCTTTCAGTAGCCCAGGGGATGTGGCCAAGCTAGCTAACGTTGTCCAATCTCTCTTCAGATGCATGGCTCCACAGCTATCAGTGTTGGGAATTGTGGGCTATGCGGTCTACCCTCTAATTCTTCTGTCTTTCCCGTGGTGCCGCTCACAATGCATATTGAGCCTAGAGGGTAGGGACCTATTTATAGACTCCACTTCCAGGTGTTTTAATATTCCACCTGTTTCCGGAAAAATCCGTATGACTCCTGAACAATGTTACCAACCATGATAAAACATGTCAGTTTTCCGAGTCTAAATATACTATAGTCCCTAGCACACATGTGTGAGTCATGTGCCATGGTTAGATTGTATGTGAGATCAACTTCCAATCTTAATCATGTGGGTCAACAGCCTGCAGAGCCGATCCTGCAAAACAAACCCAGCTCTTCCACCCTGTGATGTCCCGGGAAAATACATATGTACATATAAAATTCCAGTAGAGTCGATCCCTATTAATTCCTCTATTGTATTCCATCACAGTCGTCCTCGGCACCTCGAGTGAAATTCCGCATCACTTATTCCCAGTCACAAACATTAATAATATGAATAATTCCACATTGAGTTAAATAAATAATAACCATGTTGAAAGCCACATAAATATCCAACAACCAGGACAGGATAACGCCGGAAAGCATGTTGTGTACGCCTCCTGGTGCTTGGGGCCATCCATCCCTCACTCCTTCCCGTTAGTGTGGCACATTGGCATACAAAAGAACGGTAATGTTGTCTACTAAATCTGCACACACCATTCCCTTTTTTGTGCACATTAATATAGTGAGTTGTTTGAACTCTTAACCTTTTGAACACAGAGATAGACAGTTTTGTATGGAAATGCAGATTATTTATTTTCGCCCCACTAGACTAATGCGGCTCTGACGTGCATAGTGTAAATAGATGAATTTGTTCATGTTTCACAGCACCAACATCATTTGAAGAAACGTTTAAGCTGCATGATTATGCTTCTTTAATTATGTCAGAACCCTCATGTTACATGAATAAAATATTTGTCCTTTTGCATCATTACGATGCACACAACCAATTGTTCGGCCTCTTAGGCTTTTTAGTTTGTTATTAAGTGCTCTTAAGTCAGAAGTTGAAGCTTATATCTAGAGTCTAAATGTTGCAAATTATCTTTTTATAGGTCAAATAATCATAGAAACTTGTGCTTTGAAGCCCAAGTTTTCCCTATAGATTTCAGACTTTGATCTTGCAGCTTGTGGTGTCTTTTTACATAACCTTAGTCCATGTTGTTTGGTGACAAGTTAGAACTGGGTTGGTAGTATAGTTAATAAATCTACATTTTTTATTTGAAGAATTTGTTGTTATTGCGCCTCTAAAGAAAGAATGACAACATTGTTTATTTTTGTGCGACGACCGATTCATGACGCATACAAATATACATGATGTGCATGTGCATGGCATGAAATAGCAACCAAGCTATTACACAGGTCAAAGAAATTGCTAAAAACTTATGCTACTTAAACTTAATTTGCTTTTCATACCTAATTTGTTTCTCTGTTGGTATGAATAAAATCATAATATGAGTTCGATAAAGATAGTGCTTGGCATGTTAGGCACTTATTGTTGTGAGCCTTTATTGTCTTACACGACCATACATCTACACTATTATTAAACAATCAAACAAGAATTTGCTTACGTGCACCTAAAAATTAGGCCCACGATACCGCATGAACCGATCAACACCGTACGATTAGTCCCACATATCTTAATCTAACAGCCATCATTGATTTAATAGATCTCTGGTGTACACTTAGCAATTTTCAATGACTGACCATACTCCACCTCCACCAGCGAAGAAATATGGTAACTACCAGATCCGCATCCCCTACAATCACGCAACCAATCCAGCACCCGGAGCCGCCGCGGAGGTCCTGCAATCACGCACGCAAAAAAGAAAAGAAACTGCCGGCTATCAAGACACCAAAACAACGCAGAGGAGTCGTCTTCGATCTCCACCGCCGCGGCGATGGATTTCTCCGACTGGGGCTGGGGCGGGGACGGGGCGGAGCGGCTCGCATCGGTGCCCACGTCGTCCTCCTACTCCTCCTCGGCGACGCTAGTCGGCGCGGCGGACCAGGCGGTAGCCGAGGGCATGTGGAGACTCCTCCTCCCGGATCCCATCCCAACCCCTCCCCTTGCTCTCGAACGTGTCGACTGACATGGACTCGTGGTACGTCCTCCCACCTTCTCACGTCTCCCTAAACAGCTTTCCATCCCTCGATTTCTTATGTTTTTGTTTACCGCTGCCCATGTTTAGAACGCAATTTGAGGGCGAGGTGGGCGGTGACGGAGGCAACAGAGGTGCGTTGCCGCCAGCGACATCTGGGCGTCGTCTCTGGTGAATCTCTTTCTGATGGATCCAAGGACGTACCTCTAACTGGTCATGTCTCTCCCTTCAAGCAGATCCATGTGAAGCCGCTGCTTTCAGTAGCCCAGGGAATGTGGCCAAGCTAGCTAACGTTGTCCAATATCTCTTCAGATGCATGGCTCCGCAGCTACCAGTGTTGGGTATTGTGGGCTATGCGGTCTACCCTCTAATTCTTCTGTCTTTTCCGTGGTGCCGCTCACAATGCATATTGAGCCTAGAGGGTAGGGACCTATTTATAGACTCCACTTCCAGGTGTTTTAATATTCCACCTGTTTCCGGAAAGATCCGCATGACTCCTGAACAATGTTACCAACCACGATAAAACATGTCAGTTTTCCGAGTCTAAATATACTATAGTCCCTAGCACACATGTGTGAGTCATGTGCCATGGTTAGATTGTATGTGAGATCAACTTTCAATCTTAATCATGTGGGTCAACAGCCTGCAGAGCCGATCCTGCAAAACAAACCCAGCTCTTCCACCCTGTGATGTCCCGGGAAAATACATACGTACATATAAAATTCCAGTAGAGTCGATCCCTATTAATTCCTCTATTGTATTCCATCACAGTCGTCCTCGGCACCTCGAGTATTATTTCCTCGAATGAAATTCCGCATCACTTATTCCCAGTCACAAACATTAATAATATGAATAATTCCACATTGAGTTAAATAAATAATAACCATGTTGAAAGCCACATAAATATCCAACAGCCAGGACAGGATCACGCCGGAAAGCATGTTGTGTACGCCACCTGGTGCTTGGGGCCATCCATCCCTCACTCCTTCCCGTTAGTGTGGCACATTGGCATACAAAGAACGGTAATGTTGTCTACTAAATCTGCACACGCCATTCCCTTTTTTGTGCACATTAATATAGTGAGTTGTTTGAACTCTTAACCTTTTGAACACAGAGATAGACAGTTTTGTATGGAAATGCAGATTATTTATTTTCGCCCCACTAGACTAATGCGGTTCTGACGTGCATAGTGTAAATAGATGAATTTGTTCATGTTTCACAGCACCAACATCATTTGAAGAAACGTTTAAGCTGCGTGATTATGCTTCTTTAATTATGTCAGAACCCTCATGTTACATGAATAAAATATTTGTCCTTTTGCATCATTATGGTGCACACAGCCAATTGTTCGGCCTCTTAGGCTTTTTAGTTTGTTATTAAGTGCTCTTAAGTCAGAAGTTGAAGCTTATATCCAGAGTCTAAATGTTGCAAATTATCTTTTTATAGGTCAAATAATCATAGAAACTTGTGCTTTGAAGCCCAAGTTTTCCCTATAGATTTCAGACTTTGATCTTGCAGCTTGTGGTGTCTTTTTACATAACCTTATTTGTTTGGTGACAAGTTAGAACTGGGTTGGTAGTATAGTTAATAAATCTACATTTTTTATTTGAAGAATTTGTTGTTATTGCGCCTCTAAAGAAAGAATGACAACATTGTTTATTTTTGTGCGACGACCGATTCATGACGCATACAAATATACATGATGTGCATGTGCATGGCATGAAATAGCAACCAAGCTATTACACAGGTCAAAGAAATTGCTAAAAACTTATGCTACTTAAACTTAATTTGCTTTTCATACCTAATTTGTTTCCCTGTTGGTATGAAGAAAATCATAATATGAGTTCGATAAAGATAGTGCTTGGCATGTTAGGCACTTATTGTTGCGAGCCTTTATTGTCTTACACGACCATACACACGTGGTGGTATATTGTGGAGTTCACAAAATATATGGTAACTCAGGCACTATATAGTGACCCTATTCATGGTCAACATAGAAAATTAATCTAAGAACATCAACGTACAACCATTAGGCACCCGTGAATCATTGTTGCCGCTTAGCTCCTAATTTTCATACTGAGTTCCCTACAGCAAATCTTTGAGTAATGCTTATGTGCCAAGAAGCCCAAAATTGTACAAATGCACAATTAATTGGATAAATAACTCAGTGATGGATGATTTGTAATTAGGCGCCTGTTTTTATGCCAAAATGAGCCATCCTACTTCTAGATATTGAAACACTTTGAATTATTGATGTGTATAATTGGACACATGGAATTCGAGAAGCTGCAGAAGATACATGATGCATGTTATTGCAACATTGATTCTTTGCTCCATTTATTAGCACCTTATGATTTATGATTCCCAACAAAGCCGAACGAGATTGCTAAATGTTTGTTTTCTAATGATATTCAAAAAACGTGAGATATTGATTTTAACTTTGTGTCAACCATTAAGGAGCTTCTAATATGTTTATATTTGCATTAGTCGAGACACCCATTGCACATATAATCTTATTATTTTAATAACTGTCTGATGACGGTGTAGACGTGCGTTGCACGTGCAAACTTACTAGTGGTGCCAAGTCGTGCGTTTAGCCGCCGCTACATGTTGCCTGCTGGTACTCGCTTTGGATTTTGTCTTTTCAAAGTGTTTTTGGGCTTTAGATGAGTCTTTTTTTGGATTTTTCAGCTTAGTTTTCGCCTGGTTTTCAATGGATTTTGGAGATTTTTTTGCGCGAAATTTTTGTATGCTTCTATGAGAAGCACATATTTGCTGGGAATAAATTTTTCTTCCACGAGAAGCTCATTTATGCTTCTTAGAAAGGGAGCAATCATTTGCTTTCACGAGAAGTATAAATCTCATGAAGGCACATATTTGTGCTTCTTAGAAAAAAAATATGCTTCCACAGGAAGCACAGATTTGCATCTTGTGGCAGCACATATTTACTTTCATGATGTGCTTCTTAGAAAGCATATATTTGCTTCTCGTGTTGGCACAGATTTTCAAGTTGTGCTTCTTAGAAAAAAAAAACTATGCTTTCACAAGAAGCCGAGATCTGTTTCTCCTAGAAGCACATATTTGCTTCCGCGAGGAGCACACCTATGCTTCTGGAAAGAGGGAAATAGGTGAAAAACAGCAAGAGTGCTTCCGGCTCTGGGTTTTTTCTTCCATTTTTTAATATTCAATTTTTTTCGCTTTTCAGGTTTAACTGTTTTTTTAGTTTTTTCATGTTTTTTTGTCGAAACCTACTAACATGGAATCTAGTTTCGAAGATCTCGACGCAAGAAATACAATAGTGAAAACGGTTCAGAATTTGGATGCACGGTTCAAGAGATAATATGTTTTGAATAAATTTTAGTGAAAAAAAAAAAGAAAACTCCTAGGTTGTGGCAAGTGGCACACATGGAGAAGGCACTTGTTAGCATCTGAGAAGGTGGGAGTGGCCTTTGTGAGGGGTAAACTTTAACTAGTGATTTTGCACAAACGGCAAGTCCAATTGGCGCGTTAATCATTTTCTAAATACACATGTAACTTTTTTAGATACACGTACCCCCTCCCTCGCGTGGTCCTCTGTTGGGCCAGCCCATTCCGGGTTTCTTTCCTCACCAGTTTTGGGAAGAGAGTGGATTTTCAAGACCCGGGTGCCCCGGCACCCCCTGTCTGGACCTAGGAATCTATGCCACGCACTACATTAATTACTACTTGGTTTAGCAGGCCTATTCAAACAGTAACTGAGCGAACTGGGTTTTGTAGGGCACTGTAACATTTTAGGCAGATTCTTTTGTCACTTTCCAGTCCGCCGATTGGACATGTCGGCCCGTGATTCATACTCTGCTCTTCGCTTGACAAGGGTTGGTATTTACTGAATCCACTGTTCAGAGTCACGCGTGCCACCGAAAATGTTTCGTTTCTGCTTTCTGGTTCCACCATGACCCATCACGGTCAACAGCCGTATATATATATTGCTATCAAAAAGTAACTTGTTTTTTTAGAGCAAAAAGTAACTTGTTAGGTTTTTTTTGGTTCATAGGATAAAATTATTGTAGGAATAAAAATTTTGTAGAAAATGAGATGATATGTATCCTAAATCCTATGATTAGGAATAGGAAATGAGATGTCATTTGATTGACACCAAATGAATTTTTTCATTGAGTCTAGGCTCATTTTTATTTTCATATGAAATGTGAAGGATAGTAACCAATCCTACGTAGGAATAGAAATCTATTCCTATGAACTAAAAGACTTTAAATTTTTTTTTTTATAAAAATCCTATCCTCTAGAATTCTTATGAAATTGCTCTAAACCAAATGAAGCCTTAGGCTGCTGTGAGCTCTCATGAATATTGCAGCACAAAACGATCATGCAGGATAAGCCTGCTGCATGCGTCACACTCATGAACAGTGACCGTTCTGTCATGCATGTCGCCATACAGGCTAGGGCACCTATTGCATGCATCTATTGCCTACCTGCGACCCTATTAGATGAGCGAAATAGACTGACAAAGCTGGTCAGTGCCTTACACCCATACCTACTCTCTCTGCTGCAGTGTCTGCAAATTGCCTGCCTAATTAGCCTGACACGGTAAATGGCCTGCTACTACAGTCTCCAAAGCACGAATCTTGGCGTCGCTGTACGCACCAGATAAAAGGGTGTCGGGACTCCCGAGTGCTGTTGCACCTTTCCGTTTTGGGAATGTCCTGCAACCTTCCTTGAAATGTTTTGTTTTTACTTTGTTTTTTCTACCATTTTCTTTCTTCTTTTTTCTTTTTTAATGTTTATTTTTCTTTTTTCTTTTCTTTTATGTGTTTATTTTTCTTTTTACCTTTCTCTATTTCATTTTGCGAACACTTTTTACAAATTCGTCAATTTTTTTAATTGGCAGTAGTTAGATACTATTTCGACAATATATGTATAAAATAGACAGCGACGGCACTTTCTAATGTTCAGCTACATCTGTCTTCTTGCATGCATCTTTGGTGTTTGCGTCGTCGTTGTCCGCCTCCTTCACATGCCCTTCATTGCAAGCGATCCACCTCGCTAGCACCCAGCACGCCGTCTGTGATGAGTAGTCTGCCAAGCACTATAACTCTAAAAGAAGGATGATTTTTGCCATCTCAAGAGGTACCCGTCCACTATGTTTTCCCCATGTTACCATACTCCATTTGACCTACGAGATTTTTCGTATCCCCATTGTTTCAACATTTGATCTAGCAGCATCTAATTTGCATGATGTTTTATTGTGTAGTGGATTATCCTTAAGTTGTTTTGAGGAGAAAGGGATGAGCAAGATGGTTTTCTGCAACCATATTTACATCTTTGGAGCATACTTTGGTCAGGACGTTGGAGCTACAAACAGATTCTTGGGCGGGCCAATGTGAACCTGTGCTACAACTGGGCTGCTGCAACTGACATGTGTTATAGTGCGTGGGCTGGGCCTAGTTACAAATATGTATTTTTTGCAGAAAAAAGTAGGGCGGGCCAAGGCCTGGTTTGGCCCTCAGGTAGCTCCGCCAGTGGGTGGCTACCATGTTGCTTCAACATGATGGAGTTAGTTAGTTTTTTTAAGGGAACAACTGTATTAGATTGTTTAGTCATTCATATATTGTAGTGTCTTGACACTATAATACTAGCTTGTTCAGTATTTTCCCCACATTTTATGAAAGATTTTGAAATAGAACAACGACGGTATATATGATGTAAAATGACGAGTAAGCATTTTTATTTAGAAGAAGTTACGGAAATAAATTTTGCTTAATACAAACTGATCAACATGTGGGTATGTGTATTTCTCTTCGAATATAATCAAACATCATGCATTGCACGTGCACGCTAACTAGTTTTTCAAATTTGCAACTTTATTTTGAAATGTGAATTTTTTTTGAACTTGTGAGCATTTTTTAATTGGGAAATATTTTTTACATTTGGCAACATTTTTTAAATTTGCAAAGATTTTTTTGTTTTGACGAACATTTATGGAACTGCATGACCATTTTTCAAATTCATGATTTTTTTCAGCGAATAGTTTTTGAAGTGATGACCTTTTTTAAAATTCAATAACAACTTTTCAAATTCATGAATTTTTATTGAATTTTGGGAACATTAAAAAATCATGAACATGTTTTAAATTCGCAAGCATTTTATTAAATTTCAGAACATTTTTTGAATACACGAATATTTTTAAAATCATGAGCACCTTTTGATCTCTCGAACCTTATGTTTTCTCAAAATTGTGAACATTTTTTGAATATGCGAACATTTTCTCAATCATTTATATTTTATGATTTCTCGAAATTTTTTTTTTGAAATCATGAGCATTTTATGTTTTCTTGAGCATTTTTTCTCTAAATCCACTTTTTTTAAAAAAAAATTGGGACTTTTTTGGAATTCAAAATTATTTTAAAGAAGAAAAATGAGGAAACAGGAAAGGAAAAAACGAAATGAAAGAAACAGGGTTGGGGTGGGGGGGGGGGGAGGAGTGGTGGGGTGGGGGGGGGGGGGGGAGGGTGGGGAGGGTGCACGCTTGGCATCTCTCCAATGCTCTATGTGCGAAATAGGATGTCCGAGTGCAAATACTCCAAAAAAGGTTTTTTAAAAAAAAGAAGGTACTCCAGGTCTCCAGCTAAGGGCTTTTCCCATGTTGGAAAAATATTTAAGCAAAAAAAGAAAACGTTGTGCGCTTTTGGTGGTACTAGTTGAATTGGTGGCTATTTTACCAGTTTCATGAAAATGAATATATAGCCTTATGACCCATCCTCAAACAATGTGAGAAGGGGTTTTAGCAACAAAATCTGAAGACAGGACCATAGGCTTAAGGCCAAGCCATATAGAATAAAAAATTATTTCTCTGCTTTCTTATATGGCTGGTTGTACTAAACCAGCGACACTTATTCTGTAACAGAAAGGGTACTACTACAACGATACCGCCCTGTATTCTGCACTGTCAAAACAATTTATCAGCGACACTTATTTTGGGACGAAAAGAGTACTACTACAACGATACCGCCCTGTATTCTGTACTGTCAAAATGGCTTACCACTTGCCAACGCGTGAGAAACTGAAAATATCCGCCCATGCGACGCAAACTTGCAAGTGTTTTACCACGTGACACATGTGATAAGCAATTAAAAAAATGAAAAACTTGCAAGTTGATGAGAAAATTCATGGGCGCTCTACTGGGCCCTACTCACTTGTTATACAACAACCGGTTAGAGGAAGAGCAAGCAAGGGGGACAAACAAGTAGGAGAAATGGAAGTTTGGGCTTTAGAAGGATTTGGTGTTGCTCATATTTTTACAAGAGATACTTACTTATAAAGTTGACCATCTTATAGCTCGCCAAGAAATACTTAATGCTACGATATGGGGAAAAATAATACCTAATCATGAGGATCCTCCAGAATCTTTTCGAGTGCTCGTTCGAGAAGTACGATCTTTGGCTCTAGAACTGAATCATTTCCTTGCAGCTGAAAAGAACTCCCAGGTTAATAGGGGGGAAGTTTGATCGAAATAAATATAAATTCTCTTCTTATTTCTATTTTATGATCGATCAATATAAACATCAACAACTTCAAATTAGACTCGTTTCCCCTCAACAAATAAAGGCTTGGGATAGCAAAAACCCTACCTAATAGAGAAGTCGTTGGCGAAGTCAAGAGGCCCTCTACTTTTCATTATACAACTGATAAACCAGAAAAAGATGGATCGTTCTGCGAAAGAATCTTTGGACATATAAAAAGCGGGATTTGCACTTCTGGCAATTCTCGAGCGTGCGGAGCTGAAAACAAAGACGAAAGATGTTGCCAAAAATGTGGGATAGAATTTGTGGATTCTCGGATACGAAGATATCAAACGGGATACATCAAACTCGCATGTCCCGTGACTCATGTGTGATATTTGAAAGGTCTTTCTAGTTATATTGTGAATCTTTTAGATAAACCTCTTAAAAAGTTAGAGGGTCTAGTATGCGGCGATTTTTCTTTTGCTAGGTCCGACACTAAAAAACCCCACTTTTTTACGATTACGAGGTTTATTCAAAAAGGAAATTGCAGTGTTTCCCCCTTGAAAAATGAAAACAATCAAAGCATCGTAGATAGTTTCCCGCGATGCAAATGATTGACCTTCTTCGAGTGCAATGTGAGTGCAGAAACAAATAGTACTACTGTAGATCGTACTACTACGCAGGAACAGACCTACTATAGTGCTCGATGCCCGTGCCATCACCGGCCCGTATCCGACGAGACGTCACGGCTATCCTGATCTGATCCGGCTCCACCCCCGTCACGCTCATGCCTCCACGGACGGCGACCCGCCCGCCGGGCCGCGCGTGCGCCCGACGTGGGACGCCGCGGCGCCGTACGCCCTCCCCGCGCGGCCCCTAGGAGCGCCAGGCCGGTCCCGCCGCGCGCGCCACGGACGGCCGGCCGTGTCCCCTTTCCACCTCAGGCCCTCGTGCACGCCCGAGCAAGAAGACGTACGTACCGGCGTACCGCCCCTCCGATCGTTGGCCGTGCCGTGCCGCCGCGCGCGACAAAGTCACGCGTCACGGCGCCCATGTGCGGACGCGCGACCACCCGGCCGGGGAATCATCGGTCGCGCGATCGATCGACCCGGCGCCCATGATTGGTGCAAGAATAAAGCGCCCTCGCTAGCCTAAACCCACGGCCGGCCATGTTCCTGCTGCTTCATCCGGTTTCCTTGCGAACCCACGGCCAGCCAGCCGGCCATGTTCCTGCTTTGCTTCGTCCGGTTTCGGGTCAGGCGCCTGGCATATCGCTTCTCTCATCACGCCTGATTTGTGATTTGGACCGCTCGCTAAAAATGAATTTAGGCGCGCGCGGTCGACGTGCGGCCCGGGATTCTCGGGTGGTCTTCCAAAACAGTGACAAGAAATGAACATTATCGTGCAGTAGTAGATCATGTTTCGTGCTCCAACTATAGTAGGGAGGGATTCGATATCTCTCTCTCACGCGTACCTTTCGTCGATCTAGGCAATGCTGCGTCGACCGCCGTGATTAATTCCCTATCAGGACACCCGTCGAGGAGACCTCAAGTCCTCAACATGACTCACGATGAGTCAGGCGGCTGGACCACGCCCACCGATCACCGTCATCGACACATCAGCGGAAGGCCGCCGATCGACCGGAGGGCAGTGCCGGTCGCAGATAAGACAGAGAGTGTGGTAGCCGAATCCATCAATAATGCGCGCGGGCGCGGGGTCTTAACCATCTCAATCATGGCCCGGCCGGCGGGTTGCCTAACCGTCACCGGCGAAGGAAGGAAGAAGGCCGATCGAGCTAATTTGAAGGTGACGATGCGTCCGTGAGCCATGCAAAGGCGCAACGCCCGACCATCATGGAACTAATAATGCTTTGAATCCAGTGTGTGTGCGTGCAGTTCAGCAGTGCAGACCCACTGAAGTGCTGGCCGGGGCACGCACGGGCCATTGGGTCGGCAAATCGATGGGCACTCTCCCTAGTTTCCACGGGCAGATCATCGTCCGAGAGACTAGCTAGCCAGCTCCGTACCCACATGCCACACATGCATGCCGCGCGATCGACGTTGCTCCTCCTCTGCCGCTAGCTGTGCGCGCCTCCCCGTGCGTCCAACGGCCGGGGCATGCCGCATGCAGCCTGCCGGACGCCAGCCGAGCGCGCGGCCCGGCCCCCCACGGAGGGGCTAGCGGCGGCTAGCGGGCGAGCGGTCGGAGACGAAGCTCAGCCGCACGCTCCGGCGCGCAACACGACGACCGGGCGCGGGCGCTGACGAGGATCAGGATAGACGTACGCGCGTATCACCGGCGCTACCGTTCTACTACTTCGCCACGCCCTTTCTCCTTTTTCGACGGCGATGGGCGGCTTCAGTCACAATTCAGACGCACGCTGTCAGCCGAGCAATGGACGATGGATACTCAATTCCAGGACTGCACAGACCAGCACTCGCAGGCCTCCTGACTCGAAGGAACACAAACACATTTCCGTCCATATTTTACCCGAAAAACGCACCAATGAGGGCACCGCAGCGAGCATAATGCAGCCGCGCGAGGAAAGGAACGCTTTCGCGAGGTGGGAGGGAGGTTCCTGTCCGTCGCCATAAGCCTCCAAAACCCTCCCGCACAAGAATACAATACGACATTACCTACGCCGACTCTTCTTTTCACCGGAGCAAAAGCAGCGAATGATTCCGCCGCAGGATATTCTCTTGAATGTGCGGATCTCCCAGCAGTCAGCGTCCGTGGTAGTAGCAGTTGTTGTTGCACTGCAGTGGTGGTGTACTTGATTTCTTCCGCCCTGCTGTTCGACGCAAGAACGCGCGCGGTCGATCTGCCCCGTCCAGCCCCCGCTTTATTCCTGCTTCCACCCACCCTAGCTAACGATAGTGGATGCAGATTATATTCTCAGGGCCAGGGTAAATAGATTGTGTACCACAGTATGTGTTTTGTACTTCTTGTTGGAATAAATGGCTGTGATTCGCTGTAACTTTTGCGCAATTCATGCAGTTTCTGACAAGTGTAAATCTATCTCAGTGTGGAATGTGATTCCCCCAGGAGATAAGAAGAGAATTACCACAGACAACTCTACCTCTTCTGAACCCCAAGTGTCGGAGTTATTTGCGTTCAGCGGTTTACCCTAGACGGCCTAGAGGGCCTCGGATCACTTTTGGATCGATTGCTTTGCTTTGCCGGGTTGGAGAATCTGCAAGTTGCGCAACAGCGACGGAATTGGAAGGGCGCAGTGGACGTGCGGAGTAGACAGCTGCGGGATTAAAGGCTAGGCAGGCTAGGCTAGGTGTTTGCGGCAGTCTTCTTTCGTTTGCTGTCCAATCGTTCGGGTCTGCGTTGCATTGCGCCTGTATGCCTCCGTTGGTGTGCAGTGGCCACTGGCCAGTCACAGACGTCTCTGTTGCCGGATCCGCTTTACCGCAAAGGTGGTGCTCCTGCGAAGCATCTGTTCAAAGGCAGCCGGATATGCCGTGAAAACTCTTGTTAAATGGATAAACAAAAGGCAGGGATTTTCAGGCATTATTGGTAGGTCACTAGCATTTCGGAATCCAGACTCTAAAATATATGTGTCATAATAGCACTATGTAAGTTGACTGAATTTACACTTTGGGTAAGTCGGATGAGGAAGAAAACTGAAGGAAGAAGAAAGAAAGACGGCCGTTATTTTGAATTTTAATCTAATGACCCGGAAAATTGACTTGCCAAAAATAATTTCTCAGACGGCTTATAGCCGGTCCACGTTGCTCCTTGAAGCATTATTTTGAAATGATTCTTTGCCATTTATTTAGATTATACAACTATGATTTTTTTAGATTTTTTTTAAACGAGGCAAAAGATTTGCCATTTTCATTGAATAAGGAGAAGAGAGAATGATTTTTTTAGATGGTTATACAACCTCGAAAGAGTTCGGTTCCCGACCTCTGCATCGAAAAAGCACACAGCCAAGTGCATAAATGGGGTTCAACCCGGTATAAGGTTTAGTTGCTAGCGATAAAAAGATAACACTCTCCTAGTGACACCGAAAGGCTCACCGTGTCAAAATGCAGAGACTAGACCGCTACCCAATCAGTCCACCTTCCTCTCTCGTGTTCCTATTCCGCCGCGGCCCCGTTTCGCCTCTGCTCGACCGCACAATGTTATCTCCTCTCACGTTGATCCTTTTTCTTTTAGTCGCATCTATCTATATATCCTTTTTTATGAAACTTCTAATCATGTCTAACTCGATCGAACCATGTGCTCACTTTCGCATCTCTCCCTTAATGATATTGACCCCTCACTCAAAAAGCACGGGCTATCGTAGCTCCCTTTTCCCTCTCCCCCTTGGTCCCTTTCTTACATATTCTTCATGGCATCTCATAGACCGAACAATCTGCGTACCAATGATGAAATTGCACGACGCGGCCATATGAAGGCGCATCAAACCCCTTGCCTCCAAAAGTAGCACGATGGTGAAAAGAAAGCATATATGCAAGTGGTTTGGAGGAGAAGACATTATTTCATACCATCTTTCATGGTGATCACTGATCAAGCAATGGCGTTCCTGCATCCTGCCTTCTCACTTTTGGTTTTATATATTAGTAAGACATGCTGCATTATGCTATCCTTTGCTACAATCTGTCGACAGGTGGTCGGACCTGGACCGGTTTGGAGGATGAAAAAAGTGCAATATTCCCAGCCTCCAATCGCAACCCTAGGCTTAGTTAATCATGATAACGTTGCTTTGCTAGAGTTCATACGTAAGAGCACTCTAAACCGGCGCCTTGTTCAAGAGAGAGCCGGCCCAATTTGGTCATGCATTTTGACTTACACGTTGGGTGCGTACGTTGCCCTCCATCTATATACCGGCAAGTTACAACGACGAGACGCTACCAGTTCGTACGGCCAATGGATTCCATGTTCAGTCTTGCCCACCAATGGCGAGAGAAGGATTTCTTCAGCTATACTACTTTACCGCGTACGGCTTTCTTCAGCTACCATGCAAAGCGGTAGGTCAAGTGGATAATGTTAGGTTATTCAAAGTCCATATGTGCACATGGGTAAGCTATCCCTTTCTTTAGAGAAAAATGGGCAAGTTTTCTTTGAATTATGAGTTGCGACTTGCTTCACACCATCCAGTCTTCGATTCTTTACCGAGACAACATCTAGGGTTCCTCGAATAAAGTGATATCTCACACCGGGTAAATCCTTAACCCTTCCTCCTCTTACTAGTAGTACATAATGTTCTTGTAAATTATGGCCAATATCAGGTATATAAGCATTGATTTCAAATCCAAAGCTTAATTGTACTCTGGCAACTTTACATAACGCGGAGTTGGTTTTTTTTGGGATTGATAGTGGAAAAGACGACAGATAAGTCACCCTTATCGCCCCTTTTGCAAAACCGCACCAAGGCAAGGTAAATATTATCTTGGTTTCAAGTCCTCAATGGTTTCATCGTAAATGACAGATAAACCCTTTGGGAATGATCAAACCACACAATTCTAGGAGGATACCTGGCTGGAGAATACGCCTCTAGCCTTACAATATCCCTTTCTGTACAATATATAATGTACTTCATCCGGTCCTTTTTACTCTGCATATAAGAATTGTTTGAAGTCAAACTTCACAAAGTTTGACCATATTTATATGAAAAAATATTCAGATCTACAATGCTAAATTTAAACAATATGAAAACTAAAGTCATGACACATTTAATGGTGTTGATTTCACATTCTGAATATTCGTATTATTTTCTATAAACTTGGTCAAAGTTTACGAGGTTTGACTTGAGACAAATCTTATATGCGAATTAAAAAGGACCAGAGGGAGTACAACACAAGGAAGACTTTGTGGCCACAATATTGGGGTCAATTCCTTTGAATATTGAGAGATCTGATCGGGGATAAATGGACCGCTTGACTGCATCTAGTACGTAGGTTGATGGAGATTACTTTTACTAATGAGCCATACACATCCCATTGGAGGTTGACATTGCCTGGACTATTCTATGTGAAACCCCTATGCATGTGGATTTTATTAATGTTGGACCATTTTTCGTTCAAAGCACATCTGGAAAACCAAAGTACCTCTAAAGATCAAGATTTTCATGTGCTTTGTGAATAGGGGTGTAATTCTTACTAAGGACAATCTAGCAAAGCGGATGGCAAGGTAGTGAACAATGTTGTTTCTATGATCAAGAGGAAATAGTTCACCATTTGTTTTTTGCCTGGCTGCTTTACTTTTACGTATGATTCATGTGGCTTTTAAGCTACCTCCACCTGTTGGTGTAGCAAATATGTTTCGGAACTGGTTGGATGGGATGGAGTCTAAAACGAAAGCACGCATCCGTTTGTGAGTTTATGCTTTGCTTTGGGATCTTGAAACTATTGGAATGGTTGTATTTTTAACAGAGTAAAAACACATAATTTTGTAAAGGTTATCCTCTGAGCTAGAGTATGGATCCATACGTGATTCTTCCTATAACATGCAAAAGTTCGGATGATTTGGGTGCAACCATTGGGAGATGATTGCATGTGCTACATAAAACCGGTTTGAATCACGGTTCAGCAGTAGGCTATGTGTGTAGTGTAGCCATTAGTCACTTTTTTAGGGAGTGTAGCTATTAGTTGTATTTCTGACCGTTGTGGCTTGTTTATTTCTCATTTTGTTAGTATGTACTAGAGGTTGAGACTCAGACTCTAACAATTAATCTCATAATTAAATGGTTATGTGTATAGTAAGATGCAGAGACCGAGAGTTATCCTTCTTGTTTTAAAAAGTAGTTTTTTATATTTCTATATTCTTGGCATTAACAACTTGTACACCCCCTCCCCTCAAAAAACAACTATTCACACACTTTCCCTATTATTCTCTCCTTCAGTATCGATGATGTGGTTTGTACTGTTGAAGATGCTAGCACGTACATCTTCTATGCTAAAATCATCTTACCTCTCCGGCAATAAATAAAAGAATGCATTGCAAAAAAAGGGATGAAATCGTATTTTTCATGTGACAATAACATCTACTAACTAACTAGATTATGTGTATAGCTGAACGACCAAACTGGCCCATATTACTGCAATTTAGGTATGAGCGACCGTTGCTCAATGAAATCCGGACAACATGTATCTGTCATTATACAAAATCATAGTACATCACAACTTTCTTCTTTCATCACCACCTAAAAAGACAAAGCTTTTTCTTTGGAGATCAGATACGCACCCTTTTCTCCAACCCAGCTTAGTGTGCCCTGATGCACGCAGGTTTTCTAAATGCAGAAACGAAGTCTGCACGGTACTCGTGCAGGATTGGGGGAACTCGCCCGTTCCACCGCCATCTCTATCCCGCCGACGAGACGTGAAGAGCCAAGCAAGTTTGGCACCACGGCGCAGCTGCGGACGTGAGCGATTATGTATGCAGTTTTCTCTTTTTCTAAGAAACATGTATGCAATTACTATGTGCATGGCTTTTTGTTCGTGGGGGCACGCCCGCGCTATCGACCGCTTGCGGGCTCTTTGCATCCAAATGCGGCAAATACGCTAGCTTAGCTAGAACCGCGGGTGGATTATTTGCGTGATACTTACCGCTTGTGCATGTGTCAACCGCTTATTTGATTGTGAGTTTGCGTCTGCATAATAACTTGTTAACAGGGGAAATGGGTGGTTGATCTTCTTGCTTGTCGGTGTGCTTTAAGCTAGCTCTTTCGTGTACTAGCTTCGTGGAATCAGTACCGGGGAGTTTGTCGGGCCTGCAAACGGTATGATAGAGCCGTTTGATCGCGGAGATCCTTAGGCTCCTTTCTTCTTTTCCAGGATCGAAGTAGACTAGGACTTCACACTGTATTTTTCTTGCGGGTAATTCACATTGTTTGTTAATTACTTTAGCTTCTAAAGATAACATCATTTCTTATCATTTCAATAAGAGTTAATTACATTTTTACCTCTAAAATTGACGGTAGTGATAGAAATTACCCCTAAAATGAGAAACGGTCACATTTTTACCCACGGTTTAAAGATTTCTTCCGCATTTGCCCTCAAATTTTCTCCAAACAAGTTCTGACTAGGCATGTCATGTGGGCGGTTTTTCTTTTGGTGTTGATTTAGTCTGATTTTTTTGTGAGAAAGCTTGTTCAGGCCGACTCGCGCCTGGTCTGGCCTGCACCGCACCGCATCACACCACGCCTAGCCTACCATGGTCGGGGCTGGACCGTGCCGCGCCTGATCCTGGCTTGGTCGCCCTCCCTGTCGTCGCCCTATCTGGCTGGAATTCAAGTTTTCAAATCGCCGGCCACAATCTCTCTCTCTCTCTCTCTCTCTCTCCATCACCGCCCACCGACGCCGTCGCAATCCAGCCTGCTAATCGTCATCCGCTTCATGTGTCTACAAGTTGGATACTTTTAATCTATGCTTCTCTTCATTAACGACTGTTGTTCTTCTAGTACGTTGGTCCTGTGAGGCCTTAGCATCTTCAAAGCCTGGTTTTAGATATTTAACGTTCAACGTACATTGGTGGACAAATGAATTTTCGTCTATTGAGGTAAACATCTAAAACAAGGCTTGGAAAGTCCTCGTACCATCTTCAAAGCTCTAACTTAATAACCAATATTTTTTTTAGGGAAACGATTGAAATTAGCCCGCTAAAAGAAACGCTAGCGTCGACCATGTCCTTTGGTTGCCACATGTCCACCGCCCACGTGGACCCCACCCACACAGCCACCTTATCCCACTAAAAATAAGGGTCACTCACGACAACTCTGCTTTCGGTCCCAATCTCTCTCTAGATATCTCCGCCGCACCTCCTCGGCCTCTCTCCGTGCGCAACCGCAATCTTCCAGCGTTGGCGCCTCCTTCGCTACCTCCTTGGCTCGCTCCTCTATGTGCAACCACACTTCTCGGGCCGGAGTGTGGCATCACGCTACTGCAAGCCGGCGGCCGACACCACTTTGATCAAGGCGAGGGTTCCACATATGATTTAAGGGAGGAGAATGGGGGGCCCGCTACCACGCTGGGTTGCGGTTGGGCAATCACTCGAGGTGAACCGTTCGTCAATGGACCGCCGGATGGCGATGGCCATGACAGGGGCTATGTTTCTGAAACATGCATGGTATTGTAATGGTCTGCAACAGTGGCTATGTTTTTGAGGTTTGCAACGGTGGTTATGTTTCTGAAACATTTGTGATGTTGCAATGGTCTAAAATGGGGGCTATGTGTTTGAAACACGTGTGATTTTGCGATGGTGACCGTGGTGCGCTTCTGCAGCATGGGTCTTGTTTCAAAAGAAAAAAGGGTTTAGGGAAAATTGCGACAGGGCTTCTGTCATGGTGGGTGCACGGCAGATGCCATGGGATGGCGAAAGAGAGGAGGAGGCTCGAGGGCACTGGTGGGCTCCAGAGGCGAGGTCGGTGTCGGTGTCAAAACCGGCGGATCTCGGGTAGGGGGTCCCGAACTGTGCGTCTAAGGTGGATGGTAACAGGAGGCAGGGGACACGATGTTTTACCCAGGTTCGGGCCCTCTTGATGGAGGTAAAACCTACGTCCTGCTTGATTAATATTGATGATATGGGTAGTACAAGAGTAGATCTACCACGAGATCGGAGAGGCTAAACCCTAGAAGCTAGCCTATGGTATGATTGTATGTATATGATCTATCGACTAGCCTGGCCTCGGTTTATATAATGCACCAGAGGCCTAGGATAACAAGAGTCCTAGCCGAATATGCCAGTGGGGAGAAGTCCTTGTCTTGATCGCCAAGTCTTGTGGAATATTCCTTGTATGCGGCAGCTGTCCGAACTGGCCCATGAGTATACGGCCACGGGGGTCCTCGGCCCAATCTATCAGATCGGGAGATGACGTGTTGAGTACCCCCTAGTCCAGGACACCGTCAGTAGCCCCCTGAACCGGTCTTCAAGTTAGGGACGCTCCTCGATTCTTCGGAACTGTTCTTCATCTTCGGTCGTCGGTCTTGAAAACCGGTTCAAAAAATCTTCTCATCTTCGATCTTGAGGATCGCCGAAATGCATTCGGCGAGTTTACACGTCGGGTATCCGAGGAGCCCCTTTAAGTTTCCGGCCTTTATCAATGCCTTGTTATTTTTATGCCACACCTCGGGTTTGAAGTTGTTCCCGGGAGGCAGTGTCCTCTTGCGTCCGAGCTCTAACGCCGGACTGCATTCGAGGTATCTTTTGCGGCCGAGCACCAATGCCGGACTGCTTCCGAGCTCCAACGCCGGAAAGTATCCGAGCTCCAACGCCGGACTATGTCCAAGCTCCAACGTCGGACTGTATCCGAGCTCCAATGCCGGACAGTGTCCCAGCTCCAACGCCGGACTATATCTGAGGTGTCATATCACCTTGATTTAAAAAAGTTGAAGGAGTTTAGCCGAGCTTAATGCGGGCAATGCCCTCTATGGAGCCAGCCACTAGCGCCCGAGCTTTATGCCGGACTGCTTCCGAGGTGGTGCACCACCCCGAATGTGGGCCAATTTTTGTGAATATTTTTTATTGGTGCAATTTATTCTCTGCCGAGATATATAGCCAGTAGCCCTCAAGGTGTGTATCGGTCTAAAACCCGAGATGCACCTGAAGGATGACGTAAGACCGCTGATCCTAGTAGCCGCTGAGACTCAGGTTGATTTGCAAAATCGGCCTGAGGATCAAGTCCAAACTCGGCAGAATACTTCGGGACACTAAAAGCGGCGTGATCAGTCCTCGAGACTCAGGTTGGGTGCGGCCGACCAACCTGAGGATCAAAATCTCCTCGGAAACTATATTGCACATAAAATTTTCTGCATTGGACAAGCAATGCAGTAGCCCCCGAGACACTGGTCGGGTGGTAACACCAGATCAGGGGATCAATGTGCCCCTTTAATATTTGTAAATAATAAGCCCGAAGCCCAGTAGCCCCCGAGCCTTAATGCGGGCACGGGTGGCCGAATTAAGGATCAATATCCATAGTAAAATCACAAATTATGTGTAATGACTCTATGTATCCAAGTACTTTACGTCATTAATGCTCGGATTCACATTGTACAAAACTTTGTTGACCGACCATCGGCTTCCACCTCCTCGGCCAGTAGACGAGGAGTGTTTGTCCTACTTTATAAAGCCTTTATGAGGGCAAAGATTTACAACAAACAAGGCAATCTGGCCATACGGTTTTATAAACAAAGATACGCAGAGAGTTATATTACTGTTTAACAGAAGAAATGTCTTTCAAAGAAAATAGTCCCGCTATCGGTTCCTTTCTTTGGGTTATCATGCTAAGCATGATCATTAAACCTCAGCTCTAATGTAAGAGCAAAATATCGAGGATTTAGCTTGGGAGGCCAGTTAATAGCCCCTGGTAGTGTTCGGCGAGAGTCGGGGTCAAGCCGTAAACACTTCGTCCAATGTTATGAACGGCCCGTCATTTAACATAGTCATCGGATCGCTGACCAGTTTACGCTTATTGTGACAGTCAGTTTTTGGCTTTCTCCACTGAGGTGCTTAACCATGTGAGCTGGAAGCACAATCGCAGTGGTTCTCCCTTTGCACGCCTAGCCAAACAAAACGGAACGTAGGAAGCAAGTGCAGGAGCCGGGCAACCCAACTATTGACCGAAGACACAATTCGAAACCGATGCATATATAGCAATATCTGAGAATGTTTTTGCCGAATCCCTAAAGGTGTCCGGTGTTGCACTACGAGACTAATGCTGGAAAAGCACAAATAGTTTAAAAGTGCCAAAAGGCTTGGAAAACCAAGAAACGTCAGTAAAAACATGACGTCCGAACAAGATCAAGTGTTCGGTGCCAATCCGAAAATTGGTCTTAGAAAAAAGAAGTGCTTCTGTCGTGCTTTAACATGATACATCCTATCTCAAGACTTCGAGCGGGTCAGCCTACGGCTTCAACCTCCTATCCCGAGGGCGGAGTACTTCTCATTAGGCCAGTTTAGCAAACTAAACTCTAGCGACTTTGAGAGAGAAATTAGGCTCCCCGGCTACTGACCGCACATTCGCGTCGAAAAAAGGAGTGATAAATAATAATAATAAAACTTTGCAACGACTAAGAAGAAGAACACTTATTATAAAATGGCTCAAATAAACTTAAGAGCCCCCAAGTGACTTGAGTAAAAGAATGATTCCATGTACCGAAGTACTTATATCATATCTATGTTCAACCAAACTTTAAACGCGTCTTAACCGACCGTCGGCTTCTCCCTCTTCGGTCAAGGACCGAAAAGTGTTTATGTACTCCATCTGTCGAGAATATCGACGATGTTTCCAATAACCAGGCAATCAGGCCATAAGGCTGTAACAGACAAAGCGCGCTCAGAGAACTTATGCTATATTACTGCAAAGTGTAAGAAGCATCTTCGAAGAAAATAGTACCCCCACCGATACCTTTCTTCGGCGCTCATTGTTATTATGAGACTTGTGCAATAGATTTTTTGTACTCATGAGTTCCGTTGTGTGCCGACCATCATTGAAAACAATAAGAGCGCTAGCTTTCGGCTTCACCCAGTCTGAGGTCCGGCTCGGGTGACCCGATCGTGACAATCGCGGAGGTGCTCCCTTTACTCCCTAGCCGAACAATCGGGAACGTAGGGGTAAACACAGGAGCGAGGCAACCCAACTTGCAAATCGCTTAAGTCAATATGGTGCATATTATGGTGTAATACACGAACAAGGAACGAAACCGTACAAGTATAATCATATGGAAGAGGAAAAGCTTCATAAAGAAAGCCCCTAAGTAAACGGGGTATTTGAATATGTGTGTCACAAACAAAGTTTGGACAAGGAAATTTTTTACAAGCAACTTTTTTTCAAAAAAGTATAATTTTTGGTTGAACCGAACACAAGCTAGAAATTAAAGCTTTGAGCATGAAAGCGACTTAGCTGGTTAATGTGTTCGGTATTAATGACGCGGTCCGAGCTTGATGCGGGGCAAGGTTCCATCCCCCAAGCCGGTCCTGAGGTGGCGGAGCGGAGAGCTCGACACGCCGAAGTGGTGACATAGCACGGTCAATGCAGACCGGCAGAGTGATGCCGAAGTTCCCGGATCATTTTCCTGTGCACAAAAAATAGTGCAAACCGGAGATAATAGTAATAATGATAATTAAAAAAATGTTGCATAATAAATAATTTATGCAAAGTGAGGAACAGAAGAAATATGGCCTGACGCCGAAGTCAATGTCGATGCAGGGTGTCGGCGTGATGTAGTAAAGGCGTGGCAAAGCCTGGATTCACAGGTCGGTCCGAGCTCCGGATGCGACGTTCGCCGGACTATGTACGGAAACTGATCGAACCACCACGCGACCGTCGTTAATGCGGTCACCATTTGATAAACCTGTGTACATATCATGGACAAACCAGAGTAATAATTCCTTGGGAAAAATGAACCCACACAAGCAAAAAATACTGGGATTAATAGCACCTGGTTTATTTGTTGTAGCAATCCGAAGGAAGATGATTCCCAAAATTGGGACTCGCTCCGCACACCCATTACCTGATGGGCGATAAAATGACGGCATGACAATGCTGGTAAAGGTTGACTCGCCGAGGCAAAGCCCTCGGCCCAGCTAACGTGACGGAGCTGGTCGGCTAGTGACGCCGAAGCGTCCGAAGTAGGTTGATGAAGAGATGGCGAAGCCCCTGGTCCAGCCGAGATGTCGAAGTAGGTCGGCGTGATGGACACCAGCTTGAAGAAGCAATAGTGCGGCCCTGTCGATGCAGGTCGTGACGTGGTCGATGCCGGCTTGATAAAGTGACCGTGCGGCGATGCCGGTATGCCCGCTCCGTGTAATCCGTGGGGCGGCGATGTTGGTGATGATTTATCCTTCGCATGGCGAACTCTTGTTCGGCTTGCCGAGATGATGACCCGAAGAAATTGAGCTCAGCTCAATAAAGTGACAGCGTGTCTAGCGCAGGTCGACAGCCGTAGAGCAACGTTATCAGGCTGGTTTGACACCAGCGTGATGGTGAAGATCTTATTGAAAAAGACTTCAGAATTAGTGGGATGAGTTTGGGAACAAAACAAAATACCCCATACAAAACTTCCTTCAAAAAGGATGTCCGAAATCCCGTTCATAAAAAAGATGAATTCGGGTCGGATTCGTTGTCGCGCAGAAAACAGATCCGAAAAGTGATGCATTAATCAGAAGGATCCCGGAGTTTGGACGGTCGGATCGAGCTGAAATTTTGAGGGGTGATAGATATAGTAATTCCGCAGCCGATCAACGGTTGGATATTCCAAAGGACGTCCGAGCTAGAAGCTGGACATCACGCCCTAAACTCGTCCAGATTCCCGTCCAGATCTGACACGGCTCTGGTATATTATAGATTGTCGGAGATTCCTCCATCGGAACTCAACGAAATTTTGCATGGTCTTTGAAGACTCAATTCCGCACAATTCCCCCAAAGGGATCGTCAAAGCGATGCTCTAAGAGGTGGTGGCAGCGGATACAAGTTGGCTGTTTGGAAAAATAGCACGGTCGCTTGAGGGCAATGTTGACGTTGAGCCCCCGAGCTCCATAGATGATTCCTCCGTGATCTTGATAGAGATCGGAGTTGATGTTTGATGAAGGCCCTTGTCCAAACATGGTGATCTGAACACGGGGCGCAATTCTTGGTCGAACCAAGGTGATCAGTCGAGCTGGTGACGAAGATGCCGAAGTCGCAGTTGATCTGCAGGCGAGCCATCGATCCTTTTGTCGATCACACAGCGGAACTCTCAATGAAAGCATCAATGTCGGTGTAAAAACCGGCGGATCTCGGGTAGGGGTCCCGAACTGTGCGTCTAAGGTGGATGGTAACAGGAGGCAGGGGACACGATGTTTTACCCAGATTCGGGCCTTCTTGATGGAGGTAAAAACCTACGTCCTGCTTGATTAATATTGATGATATGAGTAGTACAAGAGTAGATCTACCACGAGATCGGAGAGGCTAAACCCTAGAAGCTAGCCTATGGTATGATTGTATGTATATGATCTATCGACTAGCCTGGCCTCGGTTTATATAATGCACCAGAGGCCTAGGATAACAAGAGTCCTAGCCGAATACGCCGGTGGGGAGAAGTCCTTGTCTTGATCGCCAAGTCTCGTGGAATATTCCTTGTATGCGGCAGCTGTCCGAATTGGCCCATGAGTATACGGCCATGGGGGTCCTCGGCCCAATCTATCAGATCGGGAGATGACGTGTTGAGTACCCCCTAGTCCAGGACACCGTCAGTCGGCATGATCGAGCGCGGGATGCAAGACATACCCATGTTCGTGGCTCTCCGGAGAGATAACACCCCTAGTCCTGTCGAATGTGGTTTATATGTAATAGTACAAAGTTGCTCCTAGAGCTGTATGGAGGGAGAGGGAGGTCTGGCCAAGGCTTAGGCTGCTCCCTCTCCTCGGGTGTTGCTTTGTGTGTGATTGATTGTGTGAATGAAGTGGGTTCTGCCGCATGCAAGGGGGCTCCTGGGGGATTTTATAGGTCAACCCCCCAGGGGTACAAGGGTAATATTACAAGGCTGTAGGGCCGGGTTGTCAGTGTCCAGGAACCCAGTGCTGGGACCTGCCGGGTATCAGGGCTCGCCGGGTTCTCCGGGCGCGGGCCCCATGTGCCTAGGGGCACCGTGTGCCGTCTTGTCGATCGTCAGGGCATGGTCGGGTTGAGTCGGCTACAGTGGCGCTCCGTCAGGTCGCCACTTGTGGGCGTTATTGGTCACGCCGGGACACTGTTGCCACGCCAGGCCTAGCCAGTGGGTAGGTGCTACCTCTTGAGCACCGCGTTGGTTTTCCCTTGAAGAGGAAAGGGTGATGCAGCAAAGTAGCGTAAGTATTTCCCTCAGTTTTTGAGAACCAAGGTATCAATCCAGTAGGAGACCACGCGCGAGTCACCTCGTACCTACACACACAAATAAGAACCTCGCAACCAACGCAATAAAGGGGTTGTCAATCCCTTCACGATCACTTACGAAAGTGAGATCTGATAGATATGGTCAGATAATATTTTTGATATTTTTATGATAAAGATGCAAAGTAAATAAAGCAAAATAAAAATGGCATCAGAAATAGCTTGTTAACGGGAGATTAATATGATGGAAAATAGACCCGGGGGCCATAGGTTTCACTAGTGGCTTCTCTCGAGAGCATAAGTATTACGGTGGGTAAACAAATTACTGTTGAGCAATTGACAAAATTGAGCATAGTTATGAGAATATCTAGGTATGATCATGTATATAGGCATCATGTTCGAGACAAGTAGACCGACTCCTGCCTGCATCTACTACTATTACTTCACACATCGACCGCTATCCAGCATGCATCTAGAGTATTAAGTTCAAAGGAACAGAGTAACGCTTTAAGTAAGATGACATGATGTAGAGGGATAAACTCATGCAATATGATATAAACCCCATCTTGTTATCCTCAATGGCAACAATACAATACGTGCCTTGCTGCCCCTACTGTCATAGGGAAAGGACACAATAAAATTGAACCCAAAGCTAAGCACTTCTCCCATTGCAAGAAAGATCAATCTAGTAGGCCAAACCAAACTGATAATTCGAAGATACTTGCAAAGATAACCAATCATACATAAAAGAATTCAGAGAAGATTCAAATATTGTTCATAGATAAACTTGATAATAAACCCACAATTCATCGGTCTCAACAAACACACCGCAAAATAAGATTACGTCGAATAGATCTCCACGAGAATCGTGGAGAACTTTGTATTGAGATCCAAAGAGAGAGAAGAAGTCATCTAGCTAATAACTATGGACCCGAAGGTCTAACGTAAACTACTCACACATCATCGGAGAGGCTATGGTGTTGATGTAGAAGCCCTCCGTGATCGATGTCCCCTCCGACGGAGCTCCGGAAAAGGCCCCAAGATGGGATCTCACGGGTAGAGAAGGTTGCGGCGGTGGAATTTGGTTTTTGGCTCCGTATCTGGTAGTTTAGGGGTACGTAGGTATATATAGGAGTAAGAAGTACGTCGGTGGAGCAATGTGGGCCCCACGAGGGTGGAGGGCGCGCCCGGGGGGGGGGGGGGGGGGGGGGTAGGCGCTCCCCCTGCCTCGTGGCCTCCTCGATTGTTTCTTGACGTCCACTCCAAGTCCTCTGAATCACGAACGTTCCAAAAATCACGTTCCCAAAGGTTTCATTCCGTTTGGACTCCGTTTGATATTCTTTTTCTGCGGAACTCTGAAATAGGCAAAAAAACACAACAATTCTGGGCTGGGCCTCCGGTTAATAGGTTAGTCCCAAAAATAATATGGAAGTGTATAATAAAGCCCAATAATGTCCAAAACAGAATATAATATTTAGAGACATTACAACCGTGCACTATTCCAGCCCTCTCAGGCCATCAAGATTTTCAACCGTCGGATTTGGACTTGTGTGAGTTTCTGACCGCTGGATCTTCTTTCATTCTTGTCTGGGCTTCTGTTGCCGCACAGTTCACGCTACATGGGCTGGGCCGCTGCTCTGGCAACAAAGGTCTCAAGTCAGCCGTATGTTTTTTCGAATTGGAAAAAAGGGCATCGGTCACATGCTCTGCGGAGGCCTCGCCGGCGGGCAGGGTGATGCAGGTTCAGGGTGATGGCAAGGGGCGGCACACGGGGCAGCTAGCGAACCGTCGCATGTTGTTTGGATTCCACTAGCTGGGGATTGAGGGAGCGTTAAGTGCAATGGATGCCGGGGATTGAGGAGCGTTAATGGCAATGGATGCGCCGTGTTCGCCTCAGCGAATAATTGCAGGCCCGGTATCATGGCGTTCCTTGCTCTTCCTCTACTCCTCACTGCGTTCAATTTAATCTCTACCATCCCATTGTTCCTTCCTCACCCTCCTCCATACTTCGGCAAATATTGTCTCACACAACCATGGTTGACCGATTTGGTTGCTCTTCCTCATCTTGGTTCTGGCAGTCCTTCCTCCTACATGGCATCTGGCTAGGTGGTGACGGCGGCAGGGGCGTATTCCTCTCCTCCTCGATTCCTTCCTCTTTGTCTACAGTGTAATGAACGCGCCCGCTGGAGCGACCTGGTTACCAGGGACACAAGGGGAGGGAGCACGATCTGGCCGTGAAAGGATTTGAGCCCGTGCCCCGTGCCCGTTGAGGTGGCGCGTGAGGAGGATGAATACATGCGCTCCAATTCTAGGTATCCAGATTCAGTATCCATGGCTGATTAGATGATTCTGTTGGAGGTATGGGTATTAAATTGACACTGCTTTTTTTGTCTTCAATTCCTTCAGTTTTTCCGTGAACATTTCTGCATATTGTGCTTGTATCTCGCCGTACATCTTATTTCCCATTTTTGGAAATTGGTAGTACATACAACCAGTATCAATATGAATGTGAATGAAGGTCCTCATGGAACCTCTCACAGATGGACTAAGGTCCGACAAGGCAAAAGTGGCCTGAAATTCCACATACATAGTAAACTCATACAATATGAATGTGAATTAACTGCACAAAATGAAATTAATTAACCTTATATAGAGGCCAGTGTAAACAATATCCATGACTAATTGTTGCTACGGCAGATGGATCACCTGGAGAGCACAAGGCTTTAGTGTTGTATAACCTTTTTGTACTTTCGTTCTTCCTTTCTTTCTTAATGGATAACAAATAAAGCTCTTGCTTGTTCTGCAAAATAAAGACCAGTGAGCTGAAGAGGTTAAGTTTTCCTATAGTACTTGTCTTTTCCATGTTTTTGACCTGTTTAGAGTTGTAATGATGTACTCCCTCCGTTCCAAAATAGATGACTCAACTTTGTACAAAGTTAGTACAAAGTTGAGTCATCTATTTTGGAACCGAGGGAGTACATGCTAATTGCCAGGAAGTGGGCATGTAAGAACAATGAAACAACTTGCCTTCTGATATTAGTTAACTACATACTTAACTGTGGTATTGCCATATCCATTCAGTTCTCATGTTTAAAGACTGTAGAATGCTTATTTTGCATGCCATTTGATTCATAAGAGGAAACCAAGAATGGAGAGTACAATTTATTTACTTGAGAGCATTGATACTAAATAGTTTGTTCAGTGTACTTCTAACATAGCTTGACATTTCATCCACGTACCTCGATGTTTTTGGATTCTGCAGTAAATTGCTGAACCTATTAAACGTAGTACCATATATTTGTCTCGTTTATTTCCCTCTCTTTTGGTTTTCATGTAGCAATGATTCATATGCAGTCTAGCTTGTAATCTGGATTTGTATTTTCCCTCACGTTCTTGTACTGAAGGAAAGCCTAGATTTGCAGAAACATAGCCTTTGAATCATCTACTTAACAACATGTAAACCTTATATGAACCTCAAGTAGTATCTATGGTGTACTTTCAGTATTTACAATATGCACTTTTACTTACCATATGCCCTTTTCCTGCATTTTTTCTCTGCAACAGATTAAGTGAGTAAAAGCAAACCAATGGCTATATATGCAAGGGTTAGCCAACTATCAAGTACAATATACAGGAGCCTATCGGCAACTTAAATTTATGTTGTTGTATATATCATCATCAGTATTTTTCTTGTTCTGATTATATAGATTATCTTCCGCTGAATCATGTGTAACATTTTCAGATATGTAGTGTAGTACTACATGAAGGTAATGCATTAGGTACCACTGTTTTTTGCTCTCTAATTTGTGAGTGGCTGTGTTTTTACTGGGTTACAGAATCCAAATCTATTTTTCTCGATGTCCTGCCAAGCTATCACACACAAAATATTATTAAATTTCACAAGCTAGCCTCGGCCGCGCAATTATTTCTAATTTGTGAGTGCCTGGGTTTTTATCGGGTTACAGAATCCGAGTTTGATTTTCTTGATGCCATGCCATGCTATCCAGCACAAAATATTAGTAAATCTCAGAAGCTAGCCTCAGTAACACAATTACTTGTTTTCCTGCAAGATGGTGGCATATAACACTGTTATCTATTGCTTGCTTAAGGAAGGCAATGTTAGGTAAGGCATGCAGTGTATCCATGGAATGTTGCAACAATGGATTGTGCGTGATGGGTTTGCATTTCATCTGTTGATTCTGAACTTCTCGTGTTTTACAAAGGACGCCTTTCTACATGATTTTCATATTACATTCAAAAAGCATGCATTAGTTGTTTCTAAGTAACAAATATCGTCATCCTCCAGATGAACAATTGATACCTTGTTGTACACTTAACCCAATTGCCATGGTGCCAGAGTATGATATTCCTAAATATATAATTACCAAGCATTACTTGTTTGCTTTCTGAAGGAGAAAGGCAAAGTAAACAACCTTCCATGAGCTCCTTAGATTTCTTTTGTTTATAATTAATTATGACTATCACCATTAATGTGTGCCATTGACACTAGAAAGGTTGCATCAATTCTGTCTTACACGTAAATTAGAAGAAACAATTGGATATCAAATGCTGAAAGACAATGACGCTGAGAAGGAGTTGGAGGTGGCACCAGTGAAGCCAAAGGCGGTCAAGAACGGCGAGCACAAGAGCAATTGAAGTATGCCAAAACCTGTAAGCCACCCTAAAGACTAATCCATGTTCAGGATAGGAGAGGAAAGGCTATAGAAAACTAAGAGCCACAACCTTATAGAAAATGGTACAATTATGTTTGTGATACTTTTATTATTTTATCCTCAATCTGTCAAATTCAAATTTTACTGTAGCAGACTGATGTTCGATTTACCATAAGGTAATCGCTACATGAAATTAAATGACACTAGCCATAAGTGTATCCATTGCGATATTGACCTATAATTCAAGGTGAGCACGAAAATCATTCTTGATGTTTATTGAATAACACTTATGTTGATATTGGTATGTTGATGTTGACCTTTGCAATTTTAGTTAGATCTCTTCTGAATCCTTGAATTACAATAGTCTACAAAGGGATCGAAGCCCATGGTCCCTGCCCCAGTACACACAACCCATATTCATGTATAGATTCGATCCTTCGGTACCGATGTAGATCATGGAACTCTTTTACTGGGTCATGGAAGTAGGATTTAGGATTTGTAACCCCGGGAAATATAGTAATTGAAATTTATTACTCCCCACCATGGAGACATAAACATTCCAATAAAATTGTCTAATTCTTAGGTGGAATCCAAACACCGCCACAATATGTTAGGTAGCCTGCTGACAAGTAAAATCCCTCTATATATACACATCAATCCCAAACATTATACCACAGAAATATATGGACGCTGCAACACGCGCCATCAATGATCTAGTAGCATGGAACAATCAAAAATTATAGATACGTTGGAGACGTATCAAGCATCCCCAAGCTTAATTGCTACTTGTCCTCGAGTAGGTAAATGATAAAAACAGAATTTTTGATGTGGAATGCTTCCTAACATATTTCTCAATGTAATTTTTCTTTGCTGTGGCATGAATGTTCAGATCCGAAAGATTCAAGATAAAAGTTTAATATTGACATAGAAATAATAATACTTCAAGCATACTAACTAAGCAATCATGTCTTCTCAGAATAACATGGCCAAAGAAAGTTATCCCTACAAAATCATATAGTCTGGCTATGCTCTATCTTCATCACACAAAATATTAAATCATGCACAACCCTGATGACAAGCCAAGAAATTGTTTCATACTTTTGATGTTCTCAAACTTTTTCAATCTTCACGCAATATATGAGCGTGAGCCATGGATATAGCACTATGGTGGAACAGAATGGTGGTTGTGGAGAAGACAAAAAAGGAGAAGATAGTCTCACATCAACTAGGTGTATCAATGGGCTATGGAGATGTCCATTAATAGATATCAATGTGAGTGAGTAGGGATTGCCATCCAATGGATGCACTAGAGCTATAAGTGTGTGAAAGCTCAACAAAAGAAACTAAGTGGGTGTGCATCCAACTTGCTTGCTCATGAAGACCTAGGGCAATTTGAGGAAGCCCATCATTGGAATATACAAGCCAAGTTCTATAATGTAAAATTCACACTAGTTTATGAAAGTGACAACATAAGAGACTCTCTATCATGAAGATCATGGTGCTACTTTGAAGCACAAGTGTGGAAAAAGGATAGTAACATTGTCCCTTCTCTTTTTTTCTCTCATTTTTTTTATTTGGGCCTTCTTCTTTTTTTTGGCCTTCTTTTTTTTTTCTTTTTTTTCGTCCGGAGTCTCATCCCGACTTGTGAGAGAATCATAGTCTCCATCATCCTTTCCTCACTGGGACAATGCTCTAATAATGATGATCATCACACTTCTTTTTACTTACAACTCAATACTTAGAACAAAATATGACTCTATGTGAATGCCTCCGGCGGTGTACCGGGATATGCAATGAATCAAGAGTGACATGTATGAAAAAATTATGAACGGTGGCTTTGACACAAATACGATGTCAACTACATGATCATGCAAAGAAATATGACAATGATGAAGTGTGTCATAGCAAACGGAACGGTGGAAAGTTGCATGGCAATATATCTCGGAATGGCTATGGAAATGCCATGATAGGTAGGTATGGTGGCTGTTTTGAGGAAGGTATATGGTGGGTTTATGGTATCGACGAAAGTTGCGCGGTACTAGAGAGGCTAGCAATTGTGGAAGGGTGAGGGTGCGTATAATCCATGGACTCAACATTAGTCATAAAGAACTCGCATACTTATTGCAAAAATCTATTAGTTATTGAAACAAAATACTACGCGCATGCTTCTAGGGGGATAGATTGGTAGGAAAAGACCATCGCTCGTCCCCGACCGCCACTCATAAGGAAGGCAATCAATAAATAAATCATGATCCGACTTCATCACATAACGGTTCACCATACGTGCATGCTACGGGAATCACAAATTTCAACACAAGTATTTCTCAAATTCACAACTACTCAACTAGCATGACTCTAATATCACCATCTCTATATCTCAAAACAATTATCAAGTATCAAACTTCTCTTAGTATTCAATGCACTTATATGAAAGTTTTTATTGTGCCTAAAAGCAAATTGCCATGTTGTTCTAAGGAACTCTCAAAATAATATAAGTGAAACATGAGAGATCAATTATTTCTATAAAATAAAACCACCATCGTGCTCTAAAAGATATAAGTGAAGCACTAGAGCAAAAACTATATAGCTCAAAATATATAAGTGAAGCACATGGAGTATTCTAATAAATTCCAATTCATGTGTGTCTCTCTCAAAAGGTGTGTACATCAAGGATGATTGTGGTAAACTAAAAATTAAAGACTCAAATCATTCAATACGGTCCAAGCAAAACACATATCATGTGGCGAATAAAAATATAGCTCCAAGTAAAGTTACCGATGAATGAAGACAAAAGAGGGGATGCCTTCCGGGGCATCCCCAAGCTTAGGCTTTTTGGTGTCCTTGTATTTTACCTTGGGGCTTAGGCTCTTGCCACTCCTTGTTCCATAATCCATCAAATCTTTACCCAAAACATGAAAACTTCACAACACAAAACTTAACAAGAGAATCTCGTGAGCTCCATTAGCGAAAGAAAGACAAAACACCACTTCAAGGTACTGTAATGAACTCATTATTTATTTATATTGGTGTTAAACCTAATGTATTCCAACTTCTCTATGGTTTATAAACTCTTTTACTAGCCATAGATTCATTAAAATAAGCAAACAACACACGAAAAACAGAATCTGTCCAAAACAGAACAGTCTGTAGTAATCTGTAACTAACGCAAACTTCTGGAACCCCAAAAATTCTAAAATAAATTTCTGGACGTGAGGAATTTATCTATTAATCATCTGAAAAAAGAATTAACTAAATAGCACTCTCCAATAAAAAAATGGCAGCAATTCTTGTGAGCGCTAAAGTTTCTGTTTTTTACAGCAGGATCAAAAAGACTTTCCCCAAGTCTTCCCAACGGTTCTACTTGGCACAAACACTAACTAAACACAAAAAAACAACCAAACAGAGGCTAGATAAATTATTTATTACTAAACAGGAGCAAAAAGCAAGTAATAAAAATAAAATTGGGTTGCCTCCCAACAAGCGCTATCGTTTAACGCCCCTTGCTAAGCATAAAGCAAGGATAGATCTAGGTATTGCCATCTTTGGTAGGCAATCCATAAGTGGCTCTAATAATAGATTCATATGATAATTTAATTTTCTTTCTAGGGAAGTGTTCCATGCCTTTCCTTAATGGAAATTGTAATTTAATATTCCCTTCTTTCATATCAATAATTGCAACAATCGTTATAAGGAAAGGTCTACCAAGAATAATAGGACATGAATGATTGCAATCTATATCAAGAACAATGAAATCTACAGGCACATAATTCCTATTTGCAACAATAAGAACATCATTAATCTTTCCCATAGGTTTTTTAATAGTGGAATCCGCAAGGTGCAAGTTTAAAGAACAATCATCAAATTCACGGAAACCTAGCAAATCACACAAAGTTTTTGGAATCGTGGAAACACTAGCACCCAAATCACACAAAGCATAGAACTCATGATCTTTAATTTTTATTTTAATAGTAGGTTACCACTCATCATAAAGTTTTCTAGGGATAGAAACTTCCAACTCAAGTTTTTCTTTATAAGATTGCATCAAAGCATCAACGATATGTTTAGTAAAAGCTTTATTTTGATTATAAGCATGAGGATAATTTAGCATGGATTGCAACAAGGAAATAAAATCTATCAAAGAGCAATTATCATAATTAAATTCCTTTAAATCCAAGATAGTGGGTTCGTTGCTATTTAAAGTTTTAACCTCTTCAATCCCACTTTTAACAATTTTTGCATCAAGAACTAAAAACTCCGAATTTTGGGGACGCCTTCAAACTAAAGTTGACTCATCTCCAGTCCCATCATTATCAAGATTCATATTGAAAAACAAAGATTTAATAGGGAACACATCAATCACTTTTAGATCTTCATCCTTATTATCATGAAAACTAGAAGAACACGCTTTTACAAAACAATCTTTCTTAGCACGCATCCTAGCGATTCTTTCTTTGCACTCATCAATGGAAATTCTCATGGCTTTGAGAGACTCATTGATATCATGCTTACGTGGAATAGATCTAAGTTTCAAAGAATCAACATCAAGAGAAATTATATCCATGTTCCTAGCCAACTCATCAATCTTAAGCATTTTTTCTTCAATCAAAGTATTGAAACTCTTTTGCGAAGTAATAAATTCTTTAATACTAGATTCAAAATCAGAGGGCATATTATTATAATTTCCATAAGAATTGTTGTAGGAATTACCATAATTATTAGAGGAATTACTAGGATACGGACTAGGATTAAAATTACCTCTATACGCGTTATTACCAAAATTGTTCCTACCAACAAAATTCACATCCATAGATTCATTATTATTCTCAATCAAAGTAGACAAAGGCATATCATTAGGATCAGTAGGAGCACTCTTATTATCAAACAATTTCATAAGTTCATCCATCTTTCCACTCAAAACATTAATCTCTTTAATTGCATGCACCTTTTTACTAGTAGATCTTTCAATGTGCCATTGAGAATAATTAACCATAATATTATCTAGGAGTTTGGTAGCTTCTCCTAAAGTGATTTCCATAAAAGTGCCTCCCGCGGCCGAATCTAAAAGATTTCTAGAAGCAAAATTCAATCTGGCATAAATTTTTTGTATAATCATCCATAAATTCAATCCATGTGTAGGGCAATTACGTATCATTAATTGCATCCTCTCGCTTGTGCAACATGTTCATGCTCAAGTTGCTTAAAATTCATAATATCGTTTCTAAGAGAGATGATGTTAGCGGGAGGAAAATACTTAGAGATAAAAGCATCTTTGCACTTATTCCATGAATCAATACTATTTTTAGGCAAAGACGAAAACCAAGCTTTAGCACGGTCTCTAAGTGAAAATGGAAATAGCTTAAGTTTAACAATATAATTATCCACATATTTCTTCTTTTGCATATCACACAAATCAACAAAGTTGTTTAGATGGGAAGCGACATCTTCACTAGGAAGGCCAGAAAATGGATCTTTCATGACAAGATTCAACAAAGCAGTATTAATTTCACAAGATTCAACATCGGTAAGAGGAGCAATCAGAGTTCTAATAAAATCATTATTGTTGGTATTGACAAAGTCACACAATTTAGTATTATCTTGAGCCATCGTGACAAGCAAGCAATCCCTCACACAAGCAAACAAGCAAAGAAGCAAAAGAGGCAAATTGAAAAAGAGAAGGGGAACGGAAAAAGAGGGCGAATAAAACGGCAAGGGTGAAGTGGGGGAGAGGAAAACAAGAGGCAAATGGCAAATAATGTAATGCGAAGGATAAGAGTTGTGATGGGTACTTGGTATGTCTTGACTTGGTGTAGATCTCCCTAGCAACGGCGCCAGAAATCCTTCTTCCAACCTCTTGAGCACTGCGTTGGTTTTCCCTTGAAGAGGAAAGGGTGGTGCAGTAAAGCAGCGTAAGCATTTCCCTCAGTTTTTGAGAACCAAGGTATCAATCCAGTAGGAGACCACGCGCGAGTCACCTCGTACCTACACACACAAATAAGAACCTTGCAACCAACGCGATAAAGGGGTTGTCAATCCCTTCACGACCACTTGCAAGAGTGAGATCTAATAGAGATGATAATAATAAGATAAATATTTTTGGTATATAGATTGAAAGTAAAAGATAGCAAAAATAAAGCAGATTGGAAACTTGTATGATCGAGAATAGACCCGGGGGCATAGGTTTCACTAGTGGATTCTCTCAAGATAGCATAAGTATTACGGTGGGTGAACAAATTACTGTCGAGCAATTGATACAAAAGTGGATAATTATGAGAATATCTAGGCATGATCATGTATATAGGCATCACGTCCATGACAAGTAGACCAAAACGATTCTGCATCTACTACTATTACTCCACACATCGACCGCTATCCAGCATGCATCTAGAGTATTAAGTTCATAAGAACAGAGTAACGCCTTAAGCAAGATGACATGATGTAGAGGGATAAACTCATGTAATATGATGCAAACCCCATCTTTTTATCCTCGATGGCAACAATACAATACGTGTCGTTTCCCTTTCTGTCACTGGGATCGAGCACCGCAAGATTGAACCCAAAGCTAAGCACTTCTCCCATTACAAGAAAGATCAATCTAGTTGGCCAAACCAAACTGATAATTCAAAGAGACTTGCAAAGATAAACCAATCATACATAAAAGAATTCAGAGAAGATTCAAATATTGTTCATAGATAGACTTGATCATAAACCCACAATTCATCGGATCTTGACAAACACACCGCAAAAGAAGATTACATCGCATAGATCTCCAAGAGAATCGATGAGAACTTTGTGTTGAGATCCAAAGAGAGAGAAGAAGCCATCTAGCTACTAGATATGGACCCGAAGGTCTGAAGTAAACTACTCACACATCATCGGAGGGGCCATGGAGTTGATGTAGAGGCCCTCCGTGATCAATGCCCCCTCCGACGGAGCTCCGAAAAAGGCCCCAAGATGGGATCTCTTGGGTACAGAAGGTTGCGGTGGTGGAATTAGGTTTTCATGGTGCTCCTGGATGTTTAAGGGGTATGTGAACATATATAGGAGGAAGAAGCAGGTCGGTGGAGCAACAAGGGGCCCACGAGGGTGGAGGGCGTGCCCAGGGGGGTGGGCGCGCCCCCTGCCTCGTGGCCTCCTTGATTGTTTCTTGACGTCCACTCCAAGTCTCCTGGATCACGTTTGTTCCAAAAATAACGCCCCCGAAGGTTTCATTCCGTTTGGACTCCGTTTGATATTCCTTTTCGGTGAAACTCTAAAATAGGCAAAAAAACAACAATTTGGGTTGGGCCTCCGGTTAATAGGTTAGTCGCAAAAATAATATAAAAGTGTAAAATAAGCCCATTAACATCCAAAATAGATAATATAATAGCATGGAACAATAAAAAATTATAGATACATTGGAGACGTATCAGTGTGGTCGGGATGGCTGGAGCAGTCCCCGGGCCGGGTTGAGGCACGGCCGGGTCGGTCGGAGCAGTCCCCGGGCCGGGTTGAGGCGTGGTCGGGTCGTCCGGGACATGGATGGACTTGGAGTCCGAAGACGGCTTGACGGACGACTTGTGCAGGTGCTCGAGGGAGACACCAGACGGAATGGACTGCCGGGACGAGGTGATCTTGGCGAGCATGTCGGCTGCCTCATTCTCCGCGCGCGGGATGTGGAGGAACTCGTAGCCCTCGAAAAATCTGGACAACTTCTGGATGAAGAAGTGATAGCTTTCCATGTTGGAGTCGTGGGCGTCCCACTCGCCGGAGCACTGCTGGACGACCAGGTCCGAGTCGCTGAAGCAGAGGATTCGCCAGATGTCGAGTTCCTTGGAAAGCCGGAGGCTGTGCACAAGGGCTTCGTACTCGGCGACGTTGTTGGAGGCGGCGAAGTGGATATGTAGTGCATACTTTAGCCGGTCTCCCTTGGGGAAGGATAGCACGATGCCGGCCCCCAGGCCGAGTCGCATCTTTGAGCCGTCGAAGTGCATGCGCCAATGCGTCGAGTCCGGTGGTGGCGGCAGGTACTGGGTCTCGGTCCAGTCGACGAGGAAGTCGGCCAAAGCCTGGGACTTGATCGTTGTGCGAGGCTCGTAGAGGATGGTGTGGCCGGCTAGCTCGAGCACCCACTTGGCGACCCGGCCGAAGGCATCGCGGCACCCGATGATCTCGCCGAGAGGGGCCGTGCTGACCACGGTGACGACATGCTCTTGGAAGTATTACTTCAGCTTCTTGGCGGTGAAGTATACGCCGTAACACATCTTCTGGTAGTGCGGGTAGTTCTGTTTCGAGGCGGAGAGCACCTCGCTCAAGTAGTAGACGGGACGCTGGACGGCTTGAACCTTGCCCTTCTCTGGTCGCTCGACCACCATCACCGTGTTGACCGACTGCGAGGTCGCGACGATATAGAGCAACAACGGCTCCTTCTTGGCCAGGGTGGCCAGGACAGGTGCGGTGGAGAGCATGCACTTGGGATCCCGGAAGGCTTCGTCTGCCCGGTCGTTCCACTCGAATGGCATCGTCTTCTTCATCAGTTGATACAGGGGCAAGGCCCTCTCGCCCAGCCAGCTCAGAAACCGGCTGACCGAGGCCAAGCAGCTGGTGAACTTTTGGACATCGCGCAGCCGAGCCGGCTTGCGCATGCGCTCGATGGCCTTGATCTTCTCCTGGTTCGCCTCAATGCCGCGCTCCGAGACGAGGAAGCCGAGTAGCTTTCCGGTCGAGACGCCGAAAACGCATTTCTCCGGGTTGAGCTTGACCTTGTATTCGCGCAGGTTGGCGAAGGTTTCCTTCAAATTGTCGAGGAGCGTGAGGTGCTGCTTAGTCTTCACCACGATGTCGTCCACGTAGACGTGGATGTTGCAGCCGAGTTGCGGCAGCAGGCATTTCTGCATGCAGCGCTGGAAGGTGGCGCCGACGTTCTTCAAACCGAACGACATGGTGATGTAGCAATACGCCTCGGAAGGCATGATGAACGATGTCTTCAAGGCATCGGCCGGGTCCAGCTTGATCTGATGATAGCCAGAGTAAGCATCCAGGAAGGACAGGAGCTCGCACTTGGCGGTGGAGTCGATGACTTGGTCGATCCGCGGGAGGGCGAACGGGTCTTTGGGGCAGGCCTTGTTCAGGCTGGTGTAATCGATACACATGCGCCAGGTCTTGTTCTTCTTCAGGACGAGGACTGGGTTGGCCAGCCACTCGGGGTGAAACACTTCCATGATGAAGCCGGCCGCCAAGACTATGGCGACCTCTTCACCGATGGTCCTTCTCTTCTCTTCGGAAAAGCGTCGCAGGGGTTGACGGACAGGCTTGGCGTCCTTGCGGACGTGGAGTTTGTGCTCGGCGTACTTCCTCGGGATACCCGACATGTCCTTGGGGGTCCATGCAAAAATATCCCGATTCTCATGGAGGAAGTCGACAAGCTCGCCTTCCTATTTGCTGCCGAGGTAGGTGCCTACGACAATGTACTTGCTGCAGCTGGGATCCTCCGGGTTCAGCTTCACCTTCTTGGTCTCTTTGGAGGGCTTGAACGCGGCCTCGTCGGCCGGCTCCTCGGTCGGGATCTGGGTGGTCGACACCTCCTAGGCCAAGGTGACGATCCGATCGAGTTGGCGCCGCTCCTCGGCTACGACCAGCGACTCGGCTAGCTTGGCGCCGTCTCGGGCACAGTCCAGGGACTCCCAGTAGCCGCCGGTGATGGTGATGAGGCCCTTTGGACCCGACAGCTTCATCTTCAGGTAGGCGTAGTGGGGGACCGCCATGAACTTGGCGAGCGCGGGTGTGGGAGTCCTGGATTAGGGGGTCTCCGGACAGCCGGACTATATCCTTTGGTCGGACTGTTAGACTATGAAGATACAAGATTGAAGACTTCATCTTGTGTCCGGATGGGACTCTACTTGGCGTGGAAGGCAAGCTAGGCAATACGGATATGTATATCTCCTCCTTTGTAACCGACCTTGTGTAACCCTAACCTCTCCGGTGTCTATATAAACCGGAGGGTTTTAGTCCGTAGGACAACATACAATCATACCATAGGCTAGCTTCTAGGGTTTAGCCTCTCCGATCTCGTGGTAGATCTACTCTTGTACTACCCATATCATCAATATTAATCAAGCAGGACGTAGGGTTTTACCTCCATCAAGAGGGCCCGAACCTGGGTAAAACATTGTGTCCCCTGCCTCCTGTTACCATCCGCCGTAGACGCACAGTTCGGGACCCCCTACCCGAGATCCGCCGGTTTTGATACCGACATTGGTGCTTTCATTGAGAGTTCCTTTGTGTCGTCGCCGTTAGGCTTGATGGCTCCTACTATCATCGATAGCGATGCAGTCCAGGGTGAGACTTTTCTTCCCGGACAGATCTTCGTGTTCGGCGGCTTTCCACTGCGGGCCAATTTGCTTGGCCATCTGGAGCAGATTGAAAGTTACGCCCCTGGCCACCAGGTCAGGTTTGGAAGCTTAAACTACACGGCCGATATCCGTGGAGATTTGATCTTCGACGGATTCGAGCCTCTGCCTTGTGTGTCACGCGGTCACGATGAGTATGATTTAGCTCTACCATCGGACAGTGTTCAGGAGATCGCACAGGCAGCCGCTCCGACCCTCAATTCGGAGCCAGTTGCGCCGTCGATGGACGGGTGGATGGACCCCGCCACAGAGGCCTTACCCTCAGCGGCGATCGAGCCAAACATCAACCTTACCTTGCACGAGAGCCGTGTTGTTAAACTGCCGGATCCCTCTCCGGCGACGGACTCCGAACCGCCTGCGCCCGTTCCTATCGAATCCGATTGGGCGCCGATCATGGAGTTTACCTCCGTGGATATTTTTCAGCACTCACCCTTTGGCGACATACTGAACTCATTAAGGTCTCTCTCCTTGTCAGGTGGATCCTGGCCGAACTATGTCCGGCAGGACTGGGATGCGGACGATGAAGAAATTCGCGGCCCACCCACCACCCACTTAGTAGCCATTGTCGATGACTTAACCAACATGCTCGACTTCGACTCCGAAGACATCGACGGTATGGACGACGATGCGGGAGATGAAGAGGAACCACTGCCCACATGGCACTGGACAGCCACCTCATTATACGATATATACATGGTGGATACACCCAAAGAAGGCAATGGCGACGAGATAGCGGAGGATGACCCCTCCAAGAAGCAACCCAAGCGCCAACGTCAGCGGCGCCGCTCTAAGTCCCGCCAAAGCAAAAGTGGTGATACCGACACATGAGATAATAACACTCCGGATAGTGCCGAAGACAACAACAATCCCCTCCAGCAAGATTTAGAGCAGGAAGATGAA
The DNA here is from genome assembly GCF_003073215.2 of Triticum urartu. Lineage (NCBI taxonomy): Eukaryota > Viridiplantae > Streptophyta > Magnoliopsida > Poales > Poaceae > Triticum > Triticum urartu. Next base: position 126,690,775 of record NC_053028.1, read on the forward strand.
GGAGCCAGCCCTCCTAAGAGAGCAGCAGATGGAGAGGCGGAGGATGATAATTACATGCCCCCCTCCGAAGACGAGGCAAGCCTCGGCGATGACGAATTCGCCGTGCCAGAGGATCCCGTCGAACAAGAGCTCTTCAAACGCCGGCTTATAGCCATGGCAAATAGCCTTAAGAAAAAGCAGCAGCAGCTTCAAGCTGATCAAGATCTGCTGGCTGATAGATGGACTGAAGTCCTCGCGGCCGAGGAATATAAACTCGAGCGCCCCTCCAAGAGTTACCCAAAATGCAGGTTGCTACCCCGACTGGAGGAAGAAGCGTATGACGCGGCTGATCGGCCACCTCGTGGCCGCGATAGAGAGGCATTCCAGCCAAAAACTCAGCCTGCACCCCGATGCCATTCAAATAAAAATGCATGGGGAGATACGCCAGACCTGCGAGACATATTGGAGGACAAAGCAAAGCATGCAAGATCGATCTACGGATCACGAGGGCGCGCCACTATGCGAGACGATAAACATCACACCGGATACAGTAAAAGTAAATCCGGTCGGGCCGAACACAGCGGGCAAGACCCATTCAAGCTGCGTCGCGATATAGCCCAATATAGAGGCGCCACACACCCCTTATGCTTCACAGACGAAGTAATGGATCATCAAATCCTAGAAGGTTTCAAACCTGTAAATATTGAATCATACGACGGCACAACAGATCCCGCGGTATGGATCGAGGATTTCCTCCTCCACATCCACATGGCCCGCGGTGATGACTTACACGCCATCAAATACCTCCCACTAAAGCTCAAGGGACCAGCGCGGCATTGGCTTAATAGCTTGTCAGCAGAGTCCATTAGCTGTTGGGAAGATCTGGAAGCCGCATTCCTCGACAACTTTCAGGGCACTTATGTGCGGCCACCAGATGCCGATGACTTGAGCCACATAATTCAGCAGCCAGAAGAATCGGCTAGGCAATTCTGGACTCGGTTCCTAACAAAGAAAAATCAAATCGTCGACTGTCCAGATGCAGAGGCCCTAGCGGCTTTGAAACACAACATCCGCGACGAATGGCTAGCCCGGCACCTTGGTCAGGAAAAGCCGAAATCTATGGCAGCCCTCACAACACTCATGATCCGCTTTTGTGCGGGAGAAGACAGCTGGCTGGCTCTCAATAATAACATATCAAAGAACCATGGTACTTCGGATACCAAGGACAGCGATAGCAGGTCACGTTGCAACAAACATAAGCGCCGCATTAACATCGATAATACCGAGGATACGACAGTCAATGCCGGATTCAAAGGCTCTAAACCCGGTCAGCGGAAAATCCATTCAAACAAAGTACGCCGGGTCCATCCAGCTTGGACCATATACTCAATCGCTTGTGTCAAATACACGGCACCCCAGAAAAGCCAGCCAATCACACCAACAGGGATTGTTGGGTGTTCAAGCAGGCCGACAAGTTAATTGCCGAAAACAAGGACAAGGGGCCACATAGCGATGACGAGGAGGAGCCCCGGCAGCCACACACCGGAGGACAGAAGAGGTTTCCCCCACAAGTGCGGACGGTGAACATGATATACGCAACCCACATCCCCAAGAGGGAGCGGAAGCGTGCGCTCAGGGACGTATATGCGTTGGAGCCAGTCGCCCCAAAGTTCAACCCATGGTCCTCCTATCCGATCACTTTCGATCGTAGGGACCATCCCACTAGTATCCGTCATGGCGGATTCGCCACACTGGTTCTAGACCCAATCATTGATGGATTTCACCTCACTCGAGTCCTTATGGATGGCGGCAGCAGCCTGAACCTGCTTTATCAGGACACGGTGCGCAAAATGGGTATAGACCCCTCAAGGATCAAACCCACAAAAACGACCTTTAAAGGCGTCATTCCAGGCGTAGAGGCCCATTGCACAGGCTCAATTACACTGGAAGTGGTCTTCGGATCCCCGGATAACTTCCGAAGTGAAGAGTTAATCTTCGATATAGTCTCGTTCCGCAGTGGTAATCATGCACTGCTCGGGCGAACCGCATTTGCGAGATTCAATGCGGTACCGCATTATGCATACCTCAAGCTCAAGATGCCAGGACCTCGCGGGGTTATTACAGTCAATGGAAACACAGAGCGCTCTCTCCGAACGGAGGAGCACACCACGGCCCTCGTAGCAGAAGCGCAAAGCAGCCTCTCAAGGCAATCCACCAGTTCGGCGTTTCAAGACCCGGACACCTTCAAGCGTGCTCGGAGCAATCGTCAACTAAACCGCCTGGCACGATCTGAGCTCGCGTAGCAATGCAGCCCCCACCCCAGTCCTAGCCGAACGGCGAAACTCGTGCCACGCGTACATAATTACGCATTAAAAATACCATGGGCACAGGTGGGGAGGGGGGCACAACTGCGGCACGCCCCAAGACGCGGCTTAAACCGCACTAGGGGCTTCCCGTTTGGTTATTTTTCTCTTTTTCAGGACCTTAATCTCTGGAAACCCTGTCCGGCAGCACTATTGCCGAACACATGATGCAGCAACCAAGGAGGCAGAAAGCTACGTCACACCACAGAATTCCCAGGTGGATTACAATAACGAGCGAAATATTTGATTTAATACTGTTCCTCAGCTTGCCCTTGGAAGGGACATAGTCCTACTCTTTGCTTATCGCACCATCTGTATCATTCTGATTTAACGCACCTTTTTGAATAAACAACGCATAACATTACGACTATTATTGCATTCTTGTTATATATATATGTGTGTGTGTGTGTGTGTTCATTAATGACGCCTTGCAACCGTACACTTTGGTATGACCAATACACTAGGGGCTTACGTACCCCACAATATGGTGTGAAAAGTCCAAACACTTTCACAAGTGCGGCACCCCGAACTTATAGCATTATATGCATCAGCTCCGAATCATGTCTTTGGTCAAATGTTGGGTTTGCCCGGCTCCTATGTTTTGGTACCTTACATTCCGCTCTATCGGCTAAGGTAGCGCTAGGAGAACTACTGCGATTGTGCCCTGGTTCTGCTGGGCTAAGCACCTCAGTAGAGAAAGCTAAAACTGACTATCATGATAAGGCAAGAGACTGGTCGCTGTTCGGCGAGGTTTTCGAGTCCCTAAAGGCTTATGCCACTTAGAGCGAGGGGCCAGCCCTATCCGGCTTAAAGGCGTGTATCGCGCCCCGAATTCGGCCTTCCGAATACCAGGGGCTTCGCCGAAATTTAAAATTATAGAATTCTATGGCTAAGTGAGAGTGATAAAGCATTATTAGTCCAGTTGCCTTGTTCGTTGTGCTGAGCACCTCCCTCGAAGGACCCAAACATGGGAACAAGAGTGCTCAGGTTTATCCTGAACACCCCAGCACTCGTGGCATGGGGGCAGAAGCCGAGGACTAGCCATCTCTCAGATTGGATAAACAGCCAAACAGAAGGTAATATTTTAAATTCACACAAGCGTTGCATAGCGCATATGAAACAAGTTTTCATCATACAGGATCACACGAACAAGTTTACTCAAATATTACATCCTTTGAACATTCGCCCGCTACAAGACGGGCACCCTTCAGGACACCCTCATAAGAAATTTCGAGGGTGCGATGCTCCTTGCCTTGCGGCGGCCCTTCCTTGATCAGCTTCACGGCGTCTAGTTTAGCCCAATGCACCTTCACACGGGCGAAAGCCCGGCGTGCACCTTCGATGCAGACGGACCGCTTGACGACCTCCAGTCGTGGGCAGGCATCCACAAGCCGCCTCACCAGGCCGAAGTAGCTGTTCGGAAGGGCGTCGCCAGGCCACAGCCGGACTATAAGGCCCTTCATGGCCTGTTCGACCGCCTTGTGCAGCTCGACCAGCTGCTTTAGCTGGTCGCTCAGAGGCATCGGGTGTTCGGTCCCAGTATACTGAGACCAGAACAGCTTCTCCGTTGAGCTTCCCTCCTCGGCCTGGTAAAACTGTGCGGCATCCGACACGCTGCGGGGAAAATCTGCGAATGCTCCTGGAGAGCTCCGAATTCGGGTAAGTAATCGGTAATTTACTTTTACATGCTTGCTCTGCATATAGAATGCCTTACCCACCGCTATCTTCTTCATTGCGTCGATCTCCTGGAGGGCCTTTTGGGCTTCAGCCTTGGCACTTTTTGCGCTCTCGAGGGCCGCGGCAAGCTCAGACTCTCGCGTCTTCGAGTCAAGCTCCAACGCCTCGTGCTTCGTCACGAGAGCCTGGAGCTCTTGTTGCACATCGCCCACCCGAGCCTCTTGCTTTTCTCGCTCGGTGCGCTCCTTGGCCGCTTTATCTTCGGCCTCGGACATCGCTTGCTTTAGGGTCGCCACTTCGGTCGTGGCCCCTGGCAAATTCATGATGATCCTGTCATTTTGCAATCGCACTCTTTTTATACATATCCACAGACTAGGTACTACTTACCTTTGTTCTCCTCGAGCTGCCTCTTGGCAAGACCGAGCTCGTCCTAGGACCCTTTAAGGTCCTCCTTCAGTACGGCGACCTCCGCAGTCAGTGCGGCGGATGCCAGCAGCAAAGCCTGCATATGCATATTGACATACTCATATTAGACTCCTGCGATATTGTTTGATCCTCTGTTCAGCTTTTCTTTGTGAACACTGAACAGAGCATCAGGGGCTACTGTCTATGCGGTAATATTTTCCTATATTTCAAACACTTACCTCAATGCCTGTTAGAATGCTGGCACAGGCTTTAGTCAATCTGCTCTTGGCGGACTGAACCTTCTGGATCACCGCACTCATGATAGTGCGGTGCTCCTCGTCGATGGAAGCGCTGCGAAGCGCTTCCAGCAGATTGTCCAGCGCCTCTAGATGGACAGAGGTCACCGGTACAGGCATCTAGCCCCTCTTAGAAGGAGGCCGCCTGCCCGAGCTCGGAACCACTGGAGGTTCCGGCGCAGTGTTCGGCTGAGGGCCGAACTCGGAGCTCTCAGGGGCCTTGTCCCCTCGGCTCCCGGAGTCCGGGAGGCCGCCTTGAGGCGCCTCCGGGACTGTCTCCCCTCGACCCGGTGCCTTGTGAGACAGCACCTCGGCGTCGTCCGCAGGATGAGGGGAGGTGGCGGTCGGGACTGGATCGCTATCCATATCCGACGAGCCCAGGGAGCCGTCCGATGATACATCGATACGGGCTCGAGGCGGCCTGCATAATCATATTTCGGCGTTAGGTGAAGTAGTGCGACAAAGGGATACTATGAGTTACTCTGGTATCCGAATACTTATGACTTCCCCAGGGGCTTGGCCCTGGGCAGCCACTTGTCTTCGCCGTCGGCGGCGGTGGTAGAGCTGTCCGGAAGGAGAGTCCTCCCCTTCTTGGACCCTTCGGCCTCCCTAGTTGGGGCGACCTTCCTTTTCTTGTCTCCCCCGTCTGGAGGGGGAGCATCTTCTTCTGCCTCATCGTCTTCGGGGGAGGATTGCGCTGTAGAGTCCTCGGACAGTGAGTCCGATGACTCCTGGCGTCGGGAACTCTTTTGGGTTCCCTTGGCCTTCTTGGTCTTCTCCAGCACCGTATAAGGAGCCGGAGTCAGCATCTTCGCCAAAAGAGTGTCTGCTGGGCCTTCAGGCAAAGGAGCCGGACAGTCGATCTGTCCGGCCGTCTCCTGCCAGTCCTGTCAAAGGTACGGGAGTTTAGATCCCGCATGGAGTCAATCTATGAAAAATAGGTATCCTGTAAGAGGTAAAGCAGCTTACCACGCTGGCTTGGCGCTTCGCGCTGAATCCGCGATCCTCAGTAATGGGAGGGGGGACCTCGGCGCTCTTGAACAGCACCCTCCAGGCATCTTTGTGAGTTGTGTCGAAGAGCCTGTTCAGAGTTCGGTGCTGCGCCGGGTCGAACTCCCACAAGTTGAAGGCCCGTTGTTGGCACGGGAGGATCCGGCGGTGGAGCATGACCTGGACTACGTTGACGAGTTTGAGCTTCTTGTTCACCATGTTTTGAATACATGTTTGGAGTCCGGCCAGCTCTCCCGAACTACCCCAGGACAGGCCCTTCTCTTGCTAGGAGGTGAGCCGCGTGGGGAAGCCAGATCGGAACTCGGGGGCCGCTACCCATGTAGGGTCACGCGGCTCGGTGATGTAGAACCACCCCGATTGCCACCCCTTTATGGTTTCCATGAAGGAGCCCTCGAGCCATGTGATGTTGGGCATCTTGCCCACCATGTCACCTCCGCACTCTGCCTGACGGCCGCTCACTACCGTCGGCTTGACATTGAAAGTCTTCAGCCATAAGCCGAAGTGGGGCTTGATGCGGAGGAAAGCCTCGCACACGACGATAAACGCCGAGATGTTGAGGATGAAGTTCGGGGCCAGATCATGGAAATCCAGGCCGTAGTAGAACATGAGCCCCCAGACAAATGGGTGGAGGGGAAATCCCAGTCCGGGGAGGAAATGGGTGAGGAACACTACCCTCTCATGGAGCCTGGGGGTGGGGATGAGCTGCCCCTCCTCCGGGAGCCTGTGCGCGATGTTGTTGGGCAAGTATCCGGCTTTCCTCAGCTTCTTGACGTGTCCCTCCATGACGGAGGAGACCATCCACCTGCCTCCCGCTCCGTACATGGTTGGAGAAGGTCGAGGTGGGAAATGCGAACTTGGGCGCTGGACCTCGAGTGTGCGAAGGTGGATGAGCAAAGGAGGAAGAAGGCGTGGATGAAAAAGTAAATCATTATCCCTTTATATGGGCGGACGAAACTATGCGTCCCCACCAGGCTGGTAAAACTCGCTTGTCCCCCAAGCGCCGTAATCAATGGCACGGTTGGGTTACCCACACCCGTATTGATGGGAATCCCGTGATAAGGGGACACGATCTCTGCTTTGACAAAACGTGTCAAAAAACTGCCTCGCGTTATGTGCGGGGCTAGTTAAAGGAAACGGTTTGAATAATCACCGGGCCATGACATAATGTCGTGTTGCCAAAACAAGTCAGCAAATTGGATTTGTAGAAATATTATTCTCTCTACAGTGGTATGTGGAACTTATTTTGTAGGGTCGGACACTATCCTTATATTCAAATTCTTCCATGGTATATTCGGAGGAGGAACCCGCCTTGCAATGCCGAAGACAATACTGCACACCGGACTCATCGTCATTGAAATCCTGGTTCAGGGGCTACTGTGGGAATCCTGGATTAGGGGGTCTCCAGATAGCCGAACTATATCCTTTGGCCGGACTGTTAGACTATGAAGATACAAGATTGAAGACTTCGTCTCGTGTCCGGATGGGACTCTACTTGGCGTGGAAGGCAAGCTAGGCAATACAGATATGTATATCTCCTCCTTTGTAACCGACCTTGTGTAACCCTAACCTCTCAGGTGTCTATATAAACCGGAGGGTTTTAGTCCGTAGGATAACATACAATCATACCATAGGCTAGCTTCTAGGGTTTAGCCTCTCCGATCTCATGGTAGATCTACTCTTGTACTACCCATATCATCAATATTAATCAAGCAGGGCATAGGGTTTTACCTCCATCAAGAGGGCCCGAAGCTGGGTAAAACATCGTGTCCCCTGCCTCCTGTTACCATCCGCCTTAGACGCACAGTTCGGGATCTGGCCGATCGGGGAGCAGGAGAGGTCGGGAACGATGCCGTGGAAGATCTTCCGGGTCGGCTCCAGGTCCTTGGCCTCGAGGCCGAGCTTGGTCATGGTGTCGCGGTAGAGAATGTTGAAGTTGTTGCCGGGGCGCAACGATGGTGGGGTCGAGGACGAGAGCGTAACCACCCGGGTTCGGCATGATGGCCGGGTGGTCTTCTCGGATCCAGGTGACCGGGCGCTCCAACCAATGCATGTACTCCATCTTGGATGGGACGACGGTGTTCACCTCCTGTCGAAGGAGGCGCTCGCTGCGCTTGTTGTTGTTGAGGCTGATGAAGACGACGTAGGTCGCGTTCTGGGCCGGGTAGGGGTCGTCGCGCATCCCGCCGGCGGCCGGAGGCGGTGGCGGAGGCGGCGAGATGTCGCCCCTGGCGATGCGCTTGGTGATGGTGCACTGTCGAAGCGTGTGCGTAGACGGCCTCGCGCCGCTGTGGTGCTTGCAGGGAGCGTCGATCATCTCCTCGAAACTCATGGCGGGCTGCCATGCCCTTTTGTCGGTTGTCGGTGTCAAAACCGGCGGATCTCGGGTAGGGGGTCCCGAACTGTGCATCTAAGGCGGATGGTAACAGGAGGCAGGGGACACAATGTTTTACCCAGGTTCGGGCCCTCTTGATGGAGGTAAAACCCTACGTCCTGCTTGATTAATATTGATGATATGGGTAGTACAAGAGTAGATCTACCACGAGATCGGAGAGGCTAAACCCTAGAAGCTAGCCTATGGTATGATTGTATGTTGTCCTACGGACTAAAACCCTCCGGTTTATATAGACACCAGAGGGGCTAGGGTTACACAAGGTCGGTTACAAAGGAGGAGATATACATATCCGTATTGCCTAGCTTGCCTTCCACGCCAAGTAGAGTCCCATCCGGGCACGAGACGAAGTCTTCAATCTTGTATCTTCATAGTCTAACAGTCCGGCCAATGGATATAGTCCGGCTGTCCGGAGACCCCCTAATCCAGGACTCCCTTAGTAGCCCCCGAACCAGGCTTCAATGACGACGAGTCCGGCGCGCAGTATTGTCTTCGGCATTGCAAGGCGGGTTCTTCTCCAATTTCCAAGTGTTTGTAAATAGTATCCGGCCCCATAAATGTTGATCCTCTTGGCTTCTGCGCCCAATAAGGGCAATTTCTCGATCGAATACAAGGCGCCAGGGCATTTTTACATTCACCCCCCTAGCCAGATAAATAAATTGTCTATTAAAGGGATTGGGATTCTTAGATCCGATCCACACCATCCTTCCCTCAGCGAGAATCCATCAGAGCACGTTTCGGAAAGATCCATTCCAGCATGGCCAACCTCCGCAGCTCCTCCTCCCACCCCCGTAGCCCTAATCTCGGTGATTGGGAGAGGTGTTCAGTTCCACATAGTCGATTGGTCGAACTGCAGACCAAAGGATTTCTTCCTCCAGCATACATGGTGCCCGTTCGAGCCGGGCTCGCCACCTATAATGGCGGGGAGCAAGTGGAGAACTTTCCTTGTCCCTCCATGCGGGAACGGGTTTGCCTTGTTACTTACTTACTAAGGGGACTCGGATTTCCAATTCATTCGTTCCTCCGCGGGCTCCTGGAGTTCTACGGCCTCCAACTACACAATCTCACCCCTGCCTCCATCCTACACATCGTCAGCTATGTTGCTCTCTGTGAATTGTTTCTAGGCTGTGAGGCTTACTTCGAGCTGTGGAAAAGGCTATTTTGCCTTGTCCCTCGCACATAGAGGGAATCACTTTATCAAGTGGGCGGAGCCAAAGTATGGCGCATCGCCGATACCGGATATCTGTCCGGTACCCTGAAGAAGCCGTCCGAAGACTGGCCTTCGGAATGGTTTTATATGGAGGACGTTCCTCTTCCGGACCCTGTTCAGCGGGGTCTCCCTGAGTTCAACAATGCTCCTCTGAAGAAGCGCCGAAGTTGGCGCTCGCAGAGCCCCCGGGCGGAAGACGACAGAGAAGTCCTCTATCTGATGAACCGTATTAAGGCACTGGCTCAGTCAGGTTTGACAATAACCGGAGTTATGTCGATTTGCATAATGCGGGGAGTGCAACCACTTCAATATCGTGGGCAACCCTTATGGTGTTTCAACGGGGAGGATGATGCCACCCGCTACGGTCGTAAGGGTCCGGGCGATGCTACCGCATTAGCCAAAATGTTGTCGGAGCTGTTCAAGGGAGAGGAGGAGGAGTTCACCCGCATCAAGCCACGGGACGGATTCTCCATGTACAATCCTCCAAGCTGGGTAAGCTATACCCCCTTACTTCCATCTTCCCGCGTTTTTCGTCGAAAGTATTCACCTTGCCAATTTATGGCAGGAACTGCGAAAGGCCATAAAGGAGGTCTGCAGCCCTTCTCCACAACTGGAGGACCCTGATCGGGCCCTCGACTTCGGACTCGAAGAAGATCCGGTTATCTCCGTGGAGCCCATAAACCGGCAGTTCTATCAGTTGAGCTGCGATGATGCCATGGTGGCCATTACGGCCGACTATCCCGGACTGCTCCCTGCATCGCACATAAGAAAAACCAAAAAGTCCCAACTCAAAAAAGTAGGATCCCCTTTTAGACACTTCACCCACCATATTCACATGGCCTTTTTACAGGGAAGGCATTCAGGACGCCCTGCAGCAACGTGCCAACAGGAGGCGCCGAGGCCAGGTAGGCCAAAAAGGAAGGCGGTTAGGATGGAGACGCCGGCGCAAAGGTATAACAAACCCCACTCCGCGGTTGTCGTCTTTCTCAAAGTATAATGACGCCCGTGTTTCTTTAACAGAAAAAACGCTCGCCGGAATATGTCTAGCGATGTCGCCGATCATGCTTCCACCAGTCGGGCACCAGGACCGGACAAGGAGGCAGAAGCCGATGTGGGGCAGGTGCCGGATAATCCCCCTACAGAGGATGCGGATAGGTTATCTGCTACAAACTCAGAAGTGGAAAGCGCCATGAATCATAGGCGTCGCTGGGCCGTACTCCGTGACGCTTGTTTCTCACCAGAGGCGTTTGATGCCTTTAATTCTGGAGAAGCGTACTTCCGTGCCGCTCAAGATGGTCTAGCCAGAGCCACGTATCAGTATGTAAAGGATGTACGGGTGAGTGCATCTGATGATTTATATGTATCAGTAGCCCCTGAGACTTGAAACAGTTAGCAGAACTGATTTAAGGATCATCCTTCGTGTGCAGGTTCTTACAGAGAAGAATACTAGGCTGTCCCAGGAGCTGGAGGAATGCAAGACCCAACTGCGGGCCGCTATTGCCGCATTGCAGGAACAGAAAAAGGCCCCCGCTGGTAACATTTTAAAGAATGATGGTTACCATATAGTGCGCGGCGTGGCTGCAGATCTAACAATAGATTTTGCAGATGAATCCGGAGAAAATCTGGGGGACCAGCATGTTATGCGGCAGCTAGAAGCTGGCAAACGCGTGCTGACTGAGGTTAGGCGGGAGAAAAACAATCTCCAAGACGCCAATATAAGGCTGAACGTGGAACTAAAAGATGTTCGGGGCCAGCTTGCAGACTCCGAGAAGGAGAATAAGAGGCTTCGACGCGGCATTTTTAGTAAGTGCTTGAACGAATCCTTTAAAGGTATTTGGCGAAGAAGCCAACTAACAGCGTTACGTCTGTAGGTATGCTGACGGGTCGTCCCACGAAGGAAATGCCCGGGTCTGCGGGTGATCTTCTGTCTGAGCTGTCACATCTGCACGAACAAGTTCGGCAGGTGATGCAGGGTGTTGCACAGGCTTTGTGGCCGTCCGTCTCCCTTCCAGAGGGTGTTGCGGAGCTTGCGGAGAAGCTCAAAGGAGCGCGGTGGCGCTTCCGATTATGGAAGATATTCGCCTGCCGACAAGGTGCCAGAGAAGCCTGGGCCATGGTGAAGACGCGGTATACCAAAGCAGACCCAAATCACATGGCCGAGGTCGGACCTGTGGGGCCCGACGGAAAAGAAATTCCCGTTAGCTTAGTTTATGGGCAAGTAGAATTAGCCGCAAAGTATTCCCAACAGGATTGTAAGCTAGACCGCCTGTTGGATGGTATAGAAGAAGAATTTAGTCAGTCTGCATGACTATGTAATTGAAGTGACATGTATAATGCCTTCTAGCCGGATTGTAAATCATTTGTCGTTGCAGACCTTTTCGCTTCAGCCTCCGGGCCCAATAGTCCAGAGTGTATCCGAATACCCACTCAGTTATATAAGAACCGGGGTATGCGTGGAGACTAGGCGTAGGGGTCATTAGTGCTTTATCAGACAAGTGTCCAACTAGTTATGTTATATTACATGGGTAGTAAGAAACATCTTCCAGGGAGAATAGTTCCGCTAAGGGTTCCTTTCCCTGGGCAAGCATGCCCTAAAGTGCTTGTCCGGAATGCGATGGGAAACGCAGGAAAAACATCTGGGGGCAGATATGAAAAATAAAATTCATCTTTTGTTCACCGACCGAATATTCCCTTAAGAACGCTAGCTTTCGGCTTCACCCAGTCTGAGGTACACATCCGGCTGACCCGGCAGTAACAATCGCAGAGGTTCTCCCCTTATGCCCTAGCCAAATTAATGGGAACGTAGGGCATAAATACAAGAGCCAGGCAACCCAGCTTGGCCAAAACTTAAGTCATATCGATGCATATAATGGTGAAAAAAGGTACATGCGGAAGTATAACACATGTGTTGGGCATGAAGCCTGGATAAATAATTTAAGCTTCTGTGAAAGAAGCCCCCAGGTATGAAGAGTGCGGCTAGCGCATCTGTAATGTGCAAACAAGGCACAAGGTGACTGTCGGTGTCGAAACCGGCGGATCTCGGGTAGGGGGTCCCGAACTGTGCGTCTAAGGTGGATGGTAACAGGAGGCAGGGGACACGATGTTTTACCCAGGTTCGGGCCCTCTTGATGGAGGTAAAACCCTACTCCTGCTTGATTAATATTGATGATATGGGTAGTACAAGAGTAGATCTACCACGAGATCAAGGAGGCTAAACCCTAGAAGCTAGCCTATGGTATAATTGTTGTATATGAAGTTGATGTGTATGTTGTCTATTCTATCGACTAGCCTGGCCCTGGTTTATATAATACACCAGAGGCCTAGGTTAACAAGAGTCCTAGCCGAATACGCCGGTGGGGAGAAGTCCTTGTCTTGATCGCCAAGTCTTTGTGGAATCTTCCTTGTATGCGGCCGCTGTCCGAACTGGCCCATGAGTATACGGCCACGGGGGTCCTCGGCCCAATCTATCAGATCGGGAGATGACGTGTTGAGTACCCCCTAGTACAGGACACCGTCAGTAGCCCCCTGAACCGGTCTTCAAGTTAGGGACGCTCCTCGATTCTTCCGAACTGTTCTTCATCTTCAGTCGTCGGTCTTGAAAACTAGTTCAACAAATCTTCTTTATCTTCGATCTTGAGGATCGCCGAAATGCATTCGACGGGTTTACACGTCGGGTATCCGAGGAGCCCCTTTAAGTTTCCGGCCTTTATCAATGCCTTATTATTTTATGCCACACCTCGGGTTTGAAGTTGTTCCCGGGAGGCAGGGTCCTCTTGCGTCCGAGCTCCAACACCGGACTGCATTCGAGGTATCTTTTGCAGCCGAGCACCAACGCCGGACCGCTTCCCAGCTCTAGCGCCGGAATGTATCCGAGCTCCAACGTCGGACTATGTATCCGAGCTCCAACGCCGGACTGTATATCCGAGCTCCAACGCCAGACTGTGTCCAGGCTCCAATGCCGGACTATATCCAAGGTGTCATATCACCTTGGTTCAAAAAAGTTGAAGGAGTTTAGCCGAGCTTAATGCCGGAAATGCCCTCTATGGAGCCAGCCACTAGCGCCCGAGCTTTATGCCGGACTGCTTCCGAGGTGGTGCACCACCCCGACTATGGGCCGATTTTTTGTCAATATTTTTTATTGGTGCAATTTATTCTCTGTCGAGATATATAGCTAGTAGCCCTCAAGGTGTGTATCGGTCTAAAACCCAAGATGCACATGAAGGATGACATAAGACCGTTGATCCCAGTAGCCGCTGAGACTCAGGTTGATTTGCAAAATCGGCCTGAGGATCAAGTCCTAGCTCAACAGAATACTTCGGGACACAAAAGCGGCATGCTCAGTCCTCAAGACTCAGGTTGGGTGCGGCCGACCAACCTGAGGATCAAAATCTCCTCGGAAACTATATTGCACATAAAATTTTCTGCATTGGACAAGCAATGCAGTAGCCCCCGAGACACTGGTCGGGTGGCAACACCAGATCAGGGGATCGATGTGCCCCTTTAATATTTGTAAATAATAAGCCCGAAGCCCAGTAGCCCCCGAGCCTTAATGCGGGCACGGGTGGCCGAATTAAGGATCAATATACATAGTAAAATCACAAATTATGTGTAATGACTCTATGTATCCAAGTACTTTACGTCATTAATGCTCAGATCTGCATTGTACAAAACTTTGTTGACCGACCATCGGCTTCCACCTCCTTGGCCAGTAGCCGAGGAGTGTTTGTCCTACTTTATAAAACCTTTATGAGGGCAAAGATTTACAACAAACAAGGCAATCTGGCCATACGATTTTATAAACAAAGGTACGCAGAGAGTTATATTAGTGTTTAACAGAAGAAATGTCTTCCAAAGAAAATAGTCCCGCTATCGGTTCCTTTCTTTGGGTTGTCATGCTAAGCATGATCATTAAACCTCAGCTCTAATGTAAGAGCAAAATATCGAGGATTTAGTTTGGGAGGCCAGTTAATAGCCCCCGGTAGTGTTCGGCGATAGTCGGGGTCAAGCCGTAAACACTTCGGCCAATGTTATGAACGGCCCATCATTTAACATAGTCATCGGATCGCTGACCAGTTTACGCTTATTGTGACAGTCAGTTTTCGGCTTTCTCCATTGAGGTGCTTAACCATGTGAGCTGGAAGCACAATCGCAGTGGTTCTCCCTTTGCACGCCTAGCCGAACAAAACGGAACGTAGGAAGCAAGTGCAGGAGCCGGGCAACCCAACTATTGACCGAAGACACAATTCGAAACCGATGCATATATAGCAATATCTGAGAATGTTTTTGTCGAATCCCTAAAGGTGTCCGGCGTTGCACTGCAAGACTAATGCTGGGAAAGCACAAATAGTTTAGAAGTGCCAAAAAGCTTGGAAAACCAAGATACGTCAGTAAAAACATGACGTCCGAACAAGATCAAGTGTTCGGTGCCAATCCAAAAATTGGTCTTAGAAAAAAGAAGTGCTTCTGTCGTCCTTTAACATGACACATCCTACCTCAAGACTTCGTGCGGGTCAGCCTACAGCTTCAACCTCCTATCCCGAGTGCGGAGTACTTCTCATTAGGCCAGTTTAGCAAACTAAACGCTAGCGGCTTTGAGAGAGAAATTAGGCTCCCCGGCTAGTGACCGCGTCGAAAAAAGGAGTGATAAATAATAATAATAATAATAATAATAATAGAACTTTGCAACGATTGAGAAGAAGAACACTTATTATAAAACGGCTCAAATAAACTTAAGAGCCCCCAAGTGACTTGGGTAGAAGAATGATTGCATGTACCGAAGTACTTATATCATATCTATGTTCAACCGAACTTTAAACGTGTCTTAACCGACCGTCGGCTTCTCCCTCTTCGGTTAAGGACCGAAAAGTGTTATGTACTCCATCGGTCGAGAATATCGATGGTGTTTCCAATAACCAGGCAATCAGGCCATAAGGCTGTAACAGACAAAGCGCGCTCAGGGAACTTATGCTATATTACTGCGAAGAGTAAGAAGCATCTTCGAAGAAAATAGTACCCCCACCGATACCTTTCTTCGGTGCTCATTGTTATTATGAGACTTGTGCAATAGATTTTTTGTACTCATGAGTTCCGTTGTGTGCCGACCATCATTGAATAACTATAAGAGCGCTAGCTTTCGGCTTCACCCAGTCTGAGGTCCGGCTCGGGTGACCCGATCGTGACAATCGCAGAGGTACTCCCTTTACTCCGTAGCCGAACAATTGGAAACGTAGGGGTAAACACAGGAGCGAGGCAACCCAGCTTGCAAATCGCTTAAGTCAATGTGGTGCATATTGTGGCGTAATACACGAACAAGGAACGAAGCCGTACAAGTATAATCATATGCAACAGGAAAAGCTTCATAAAGGAAGCCCCCAAGTAAACGGGGTATTTGAATTTATGCGTCACAAACAAAGTTTGGACAAGGAAATTTTTTACAAGCAACTTTTTTCCAAAAAAGTGTAATGCTTGGTCGAACCGAACACAAGTTAGAAATTAAAGCTTTGAGCATGAAAGCGACTTAGCTGGTTAATGTGTTCGGTATTGATGACGCGGTCCGAGCTTGATGCGGGGCAAGGTTCCATCCCTCAAGCCGGTCCCGAGGTGGCGGAGCGGAGAGCTTGACACGCCGAAGTGGTGACATAGCACGATCAATGCAGACCGGCAGAGTGACGCCGAAGTCTCCGGATCATTTTCCTGTGCACAAAAAATAGTGCAAACCAGAGATAATAGTAATATTGATAATTAAAAAAAATTGTTGCATAATAAATAATTTATGCAAAGTGAGTAATAAAAGAAATATGGCCTGGCGCCGAAGTCAAGTCGATGCAGGGCGTCGACGTGATGCGGTAAAGGCGTGGCAAAGTCTGAATTCGTAGGTCGGTCCGAGTTCCGAGTGCGGCGTTCGCCGGACTATGTACGGAAACTGACCGAACCACCATGCGACTGTCGTTAATGCAGCCACCATTTGATAGACCTGTGTACATATGACGGACAAATCAGAGCAATAATTCCTTGGGAAAAATGAACCCAAACAAGCAAAAAATACTGGGATTAATAGCACCTGGTTTATTTGTTGTAGCAATCCGAAGGAAGGTGATTCCTAAAATTGGGACCCGCTCCGCACACCCATTGCCTGATGGGCGATAAAATGACGGCATGGCAATGCTGGTAAAGGTTGACTCGCTGAGGCAAAGCCCTCGGCCCAGCTAACGTGACGGAGCTGGTCGGCTAGTGACGCTGAAGTGTCCGGAGTAGGTTGATGAAGAGGTGGCGAAGCCCCCGGTCCAGCCGAGATGTCGAAGCCTCGATGTCAGCCGATGAGTCGAAGTAGGTCGGCGTGATGGACACCAGCTTGAAGAAGCAATAGTGCGGCCCTGTCAATGCAGGTCGTGACGTGGTCGATGCCGGCTTGATGAAGCGACCGTGCGGCGATGCCGGTATGCCCGCTCCGTGTAATCCGTGGGGCGGCGATGTTGGTGATGATTTATCCTTCACGATGCCGGGCTCTTGTTCGGCTTGCCGAGATGATGATCTAAAGAAGTTGAGCTCGGCTCAACAAAGTGACGCCGTGTCTAGCGCAGGTCGGCAGCCGTGGAGTAATATTGCCGGACTGGTTTGACACCAGTATGATGTTGAAGACCATGTTCAAAAGATCTTACAGTTAGTGGGATGCGTTCAGGAACAAAACACAATCCCCCATACAAAACTTCTTTCAAAAAGGATGTCCGAAATCCTGTTCATAAAAAAGATGAACTCGGGTCGGATTCGTTTTCGCGCAAAAAACAGATCCGAAAAGTGATGCACTAATCGGAAGGTTCCCGGAGTTTGGACGGTCGGATCGAGCTGAAATTTTGAGGGGTGGTAGATATAGTAATTCCGCAGCCAATCAACGGTTGGATCTTCCAAAGGACGTCCGAGCTAGAAGCTGGACATCACGCCCTAAACTCGTCCAGATTTGACACAGCTCTGGTATATTACAGATTGCCGGAGATTCCTCCATCGGAACTTGACGAAATTTTGCATGGTCTTTGAACATTCAATTCCGCACAATTCCACCAAAGGGATCGTCAAAGCGATGCTCTAAGAGGTGGTGGCAGCGGATACAAGTTCGTTGTTTGGAAAAACAGCACGGTCGCTTGAGGGCAATGTTGACGTTGAGCCCCCGAGCTCCATAGATGATTCCTCCGTGATCTTGATAGAGATCGGAGTTGATGTTTGATGAAGGACCTTGTCCGAACATGGTGATCCGAACACGGGGCGCAATTCTTGGTCGAACCAAGGTGACCAGTTGAGCTGGTGACGAAGATACCGAAGTCGCAGTTGATCTACACGCGAGCCATCGATCCTTTTGTCGATCACACAGCGGAACTCTCAATGAAAGCACCAATGTCGGTGTCAAAACCGGCGGATCTCGGGTAGGGGGTCCCGAACTGTGCGTCTAGGCCGGATGGTAACAGGAGGCAAGGAACACGATGTTTTAGCCAGGTTCGGGCCCTCTTGATGGAGATAAAACCCTACGTCCTGCTTGATTAATATTGATGATATGGGTAGTACAAGAGTAGATCTACCACGAGATCAAGGAGGCTAAACCCTAGAAGCTAGCCTATGGTATGATTGTTGTATATGAAGTTGATGTGTATGTTGTCTATTCTATCGACTAGCCTGGCCCTGGTTTATATAATGCACCAGAGGCCTAGGTTAACAAGAGTCCTAGCCGAATACGCCGGTGGGGAGAAGTCCTTGTCTTGATCGCCAAGTCTTTGTGAAATCTTCCTTGTATGCGGCAGCTGTCCGAACTGGCCCATGAGTATACGGCCACGGGGGTCCTCGGCCCAATCTATCGGATCGGGAGATGACGTGTTGAGTACCCCCTAGTCCAGGACACCGTCAGTGACCCTTGAAGGCCTAGGGAAATAAGAAAAGGAAAGAAAGAAAGGAAAACAAGACAGATAATGTATTTGTGAAAAAAATGGACAGAGGGAGGGGACTAACATAGAGTCCGGTGCTAGGCGTAGAATCTTCGGAGCCTGGCCGCGTTCCATGGGTTCGGCTCGAGTCGACTAGTCGATGCATCACGAAGTCGGTACGCTACACCGGTCAGAACTTCGTCGATAATGAAGGGACCCTCCCATTTAGGCTCGAGCTTGTTCTTTTTCTTATCCTACAGGCGTAGAACTAGTTCGCCAATGTTATAAGTTTTGGCCCGTACTTCTCTGCTTTGGTATCTGCGAGCCTGTTGCTGATAAAATGCGGAACAGGCTTTGGCTACGTCGCCCTCCTCCTCCAAGGTGTCCAGACTGTCCTGCCGATCGAGCCCGGCTTCTCTTTCTTCGTACATGCGCATTCTAGGTGAGTCATGAATTATGTCACAGGGCAAGACTGCCTCTGCGTCATACACCATAAAGAAGGGTGTATATCCGGTCCTACGATTCGGCGTGGTCCGCGGCCCCCAGAGTACGGAGTCGAACTCCTCTACCCAGTGCGTGTCAGACTCCGTTAAGGAACGCACTAATCTAGGTTTTATTCCGCTCATTATAAGACCGTTTGCTCGCTCGACTTGACCGTTGGTTTGTGGGTGATAGACTGAGGCATAATCGAGCTTGATGCCCATTTTGCTGCACCAGAGTTTTACCTCGTCGGCCGTGAAGTTCGTGCCATTATCAGTGATGATGCTGTGGGGGACGCCATAACGGTGTACAACCCCGGATATGAAATCTATCACCGGTCCGGATTTGGCTATTTTAACTGGTTTGGCTTCTATCCATTTGGTGAATTTATCCACCATGACCAATAAGTATATTTTTCTTGTGGGTTCCCCGTTTAAGGGGTCCAACCATGTCAAGCCCCCAGACCACAAAGGGCCATGTAATGGGGATTGTTTGGAGGGTGGTGGGTGGCATGTGGCTTTGATTTGCAAAGAGCTGGCAACCGGCGCAACGTTGGACCAAGTCCTGTGCGTCTGCTCGGGCCGTTGGCCAATAGAATCCTATACGGAAGGCCTTGCTTACAAGAGCCCGGGCTGCGGCGTGATGACCGCCGAGTCCAGCGTGAATTTCTGCCAAAAGATTCCGCCCATCCTCTTCGGAGATGCACCTTTGAAGGACTCCGGTAGTGCTTTTCTTGTACAATTCTCCCTCATGGACCATGTAGGCCTTGGATCGCTGCACTATGCAGTGTGCCTCATTTTGGTTCTCCGGAAGTTCCTGTCTAGTTAGGTAGGCTAGGAATGGTTCTGTCCACGGGGCAATAATGGCCATTATTTCGTGGGCTGACGGTGTTATTTCAGTGGCGGAGCCACCGATTATGTGAGAGAGTTCGGTATCGGGTATTTTGGCCGGGTCCGGAGTGCTGTTACCGGTGTCCCCTTCCCATACTATGGATGGCTTGAAAAGCCTTTCCAAAAATATGTTGGGGGGGGGGGGACCGTGTCGCGTTTTGCGCCAATGCGGGCGAGGATATCCGCCGCCTGATTGTTTTCACGAGCCACATGGTGAAATTCAAGTCCCTCGAACCGAGCTGACATTTTTAGGACGGCGTTTCGATAGGCCGCCATTTTCGGATCCTTGGCGTCAAAATCTCCGTTTATTTGGGATATTGCGAGGTTTGAATCCCCACGCACCTCCAGGCGTTGAATGCCCATGGAGACTGCCATCCGAAGACCATGCAACACAGCTTCGTATTCGGCTGCATTGTTGGAGTCTGTATACAATATTTGCAATATGTACCGAACGGTGTCTCCGGTTGGGGACGTCAGGACGACGCCAGCCCCTAGACCGGCCAGCATTTTAGAACCGTCGAAGTGCATGATCCAATTGGAGTATGCGTCGTACTCTTTAGGGAGTTCGGCCTCCATCCATTCGGCGACGAAGTCGGCCAGTACTGGCGATTTAATGGCTCGACGAGGTTTGTATGTTATGTCGAATGGGAGGAGCTCAATGGCCCATTTGGCAATCCGGCCTGTAGCGTCGCGGTTGTTGATAATATCATTAAGTGGCACTTCCGAGGCTACTGTAATCGAACACTCTTGAAAGTAGTGTCGCAGTTTCCGTGATGCCATGAATACCGCATATGCTATCTTTTGGTAATGTGGGTACCGTGATTTGCATGGAGTGAGGACAGTGGATACATAGTATCCCGGCTTTTGAAGAGGGAATTTGTGTCCGTCCGCTTCCCGTTCGACAACGAGCACCACGCTTACAACTTGATGAGTTGCCGCAATGTACAGCAGCATTGGTTCGCCGATGTTTGGCGCGGCCAGGACCGGGTTGGTTGCCAAAATGGCCTTTATTTCTTCCAATCCGGCTGTGGCCGCGTCCGTCCGCTCGAAGTGTTCGGTGCGCCGAAGGAGGCGATAAAGGGGTAAAGCCTTTTCTCCTAAGAGGGAGATAAAGAGGCTTAGAGCCGCCACGCATCCAGTTAACTTCTGGATTTGTTTGAGGTCTGTTGGGGTAGCCAACTGTTACAAAGCTCGGATTTTGGCCGGATTAGCTTCAATACCTCTACTGGAGAAGATGAATCCCAGGAGCTTTTCGGCTGGTACGCCAAAAACGCATTTTTCCGGGTTGAGCTTGATGTCATATGTTCGGAGGTTGTCGAACGTGAGCCTCAAGTCGTCTATCAAAGAGTCGACGTGTTTGGTTTTGACGACCACATCGTCTACGTATGACTATACTGTTTTGCCAATTTGTTTCTCCAGACATGTCCGAATCATGCGCTGATATGTTGCGCCGGCGTTTTTGAGTCCAAATGGCATTGTGTTAAAACAGAAGGGGCCGTATGGTGTGATGAATGCCGTTGCGGCTTGGTCGGACTCCACCATCTTGATTTGGTGGTAACCGGAGTAAGCATCGAGGAAACACAATGACTCGTGTCTTGCGGTAGCGTCAATAATTTGATCGATGCGTGGGAGGGGGAAGGGATGCTTTGGGCAAGCTTTATTGAGGTCTTTGAAATCAACGCAAAGGCGCCAGGATTTGTCCTTCTTTGGTACCATCACCAGGTTTGCTAGCCAGTCTGGATGTTTTATTTCTCTGATGAATCCGGCCTCCAATAACTTGGCTAGTTCTTCTCCCATGGCCTTGAAGGAAATATGCCCTAGAGGCAATAATAAAGTTATTATTTATTTCCTTATATCATGATAAATGTTTATTATTCATGCTAGAATTGTATTAACCGGAAACATAATACATGTGTGAATACATAGACAAACATAGTGTCATTAGTATGCCTCTACTTGACTAGCTCATCGATCGAAGATGGTTAAGTTTCCTAGCCATAGACATGAGTTGTCATTTGATTAACGGGATCACATCATTAGGAGAATGATGTGATTGACTTGACCCATTTCGTTAGCTTAGCACTTGATCGTTTAGTTTGTTGCTATTGCTTTCTTCATGACTTATACATGTTCCTATGACTATGAGTTTATGCAACTCCCGTTTACCGGAGGAACACTTTGTGTGCTACCAAACGTCACAACGTAACTGGGTGATTATAAAGGTGCTCTATAGGTGTCTACGAAGGTACTTGTTGGGTTTGCGTATTTCGAGATTAGGATTTGTCACTCCGATTGTCGGAGAGGTATCTCTGGGCCCTCTCGGTAATGCACATCACATAAGCCTTGCAAGCATTGCAACTAATAAGTTAGCTACGGGATGATGTATTACGGAACGAGTACAGAGACTTGCCGGTAACAAGATTGAACTAGGTATTGAGAAACCGACGATCAAATCTCGGGCAAGTAACATACCGATGACAAAGGGAACAACGTATGTTGTTATGCGGTCTGACCGATAAAAGATCTTCGTAGAATATGTAGGAGCCAATATGAGCATCCAGGTTCCGCTATTGGTTATTGACCGGAGACGTGTCTCGGTCATGTCTACATTATTCTCGAACCCGTAGGGTCCGCACGCTTAACGTTACGATGACAGTTTCATTATGAGTTTATATATTTTGATGTACCGAAGGTTGTTCGGAGTCCCGGATATGATCACGGACATGACGAGGAGTCTCGAAATGGTCGAGACATAAAGATCGATATATTGGACGGCTATATTCGGACACCGGAAGTGTTTCGGGTGATTTCAGAGAAAACCGAAGTGCCAGAAGGGTTACCGGAACCCCTCAGGGAAGTATTGGGCCTTAGTGGGCCTGAGGGGAGAGAGAGGGCAGCAGCCCAGGAGGTGGCGCGCCCCCTCCCATGGGAAGTCCGAATTGGACTAGGGGAGGGGGGCGTGGCCCCTCTTTCCCTCTCCCTCTCCCTCTCTTTCCTTCCCCCTTCTCTCTTCCTAGTTGGACTAGGAAAGGGGAGTCCTACTCCTACTAGGAGGAGGACTCCCCCCCTCCTTGGGCGCCCCAAGGGCCGGCCGGCCTCTCCCCCTTGCTCCTTTATATACAGGGGTAGGGGGTGTTGGAAATATGCCCTAGAGGCAATAATAAATTGATTATTATTATATTTCCTTGTTCATGATAATCGTTTATTATCCATGCTAGAATTGTATTGATAGGAAACTCAGATACATGTGTGGATACATAGTCAACACCATGTCCCTAGTAAGCCTCTAGTTGACTAGCTCGTTGATCAATAGATGGTTACGGTTTCCTGACCATGGAAATTGGATGTCATTGATAACGGGATCACATCATTAGGAGAATGATGTGATGGACAAGACCCAATCCTAAGCATAGCACAAGATCGTGTAGTTCGTATGCTAAAGCTTTTCTAATGTCAAGTATCATTTCCTTAGACCATGAGATTGTGCAACTCCCGGATACCGTAGGAGTGCTTTGGGTGTGCCAAACGTCACAACGTAACTGGGTGGCTATAAAGGTACACTACAGGTATCTCCGAAAGTGTCTGTTGGGTTGGCACGAATCGAGACTGGGATTTGTCACTCCATGTAAACGGAGAGGTATCTCTGGGCCCACTCGGTAGGACATCATCATAATGTGCACAATGTGATCAAGGAGTTGATCACGGGATGATGTGTTACAGAACGAGTAAAGAGACTTGCCGGTAACGAGATTGAACAAGGTATCGGGATACCGACGATCGAATCTCGGGCAAGTGTCGTACCGATAGACAAAGGGAATTGTATACGGGATTGATTAAGTCCTTGACATCGTGGTTCATCCGATGAGATCATCATGGAACATGTGGGAGCCAACATGGGTATCCAGATCCCGCTGTTGGTTATTGACTGGAGAGTCATCTCGGTCATGTCTGCATGTCTCTCGAACCCGTAGGGTCTACACACTTAAGGTTCGGTGACGCTAGGGTTATAGAGATATTAGTATGCGGTAACCCGAAAGTTGTTCGGAGTCCCGGATGAGATCCCGGACATCATGAGGAGTTCCGGAATGGTCCGGAGGTAAAGAATTATATATAGGAAGTGCTATTTCGGCCATCGGGACAAGTTTCGGGGTCCACCGGGTGGGGCCACCTGCCCCGGGGGGGCACATGGGCTGTAGGGGGTGTGCCTTGGCCTACATGGGCCAAGGGCACCAGCCCCAAGAGGCCCATGCGCCAAGAGAAGAGGAAAAGGGGAGAGTCCTAAAGGGGGAAGGCACCTCCGAGGTGCCTTGGGGAGGATGGACTCCTCCCCCCCCCTTGGCCGCACCCTTCCTTGGAGGAAGGGGCAAGGCTGCACCCTCCCCCTCTCCCTTGGCCCTATATATAGTGGGGGAAAGGGAGGGCAATCCAATCTAAGGCCTGGCGCCTCCCTCTCCCTCCCGTGACACATCTCCCTCCTCCCGCAGCGCTTAGCGAAGCCCTGTTGGAATCCCGCTACTTCCACCACGCCGTCGTGCTGCTGGATCTCCATCAACCTCTCCTCCCCCCTTGCTGGATCAAGAAGGAGGAGACGTCGCTGCTCCGTACGTGTGTTGAACGCGGAGGTGCCGTCCGTTCGGCGCTAGGATCATCGGTGATTTGGATCACGACGAGTACGACTCCATCAACCCCGTTCTCTTGAACGCTTCCGCGCGCGATCTACAAGGGTATGTAGATCCACTCCTCCCTCGTTGCTAGATGACTCCATAGATAGATCTTGGTGACACGTAGGAAAATTTTGAATTTATGCTACGTTCCCCAACAGTGGCATCATGAGCTAGGTCTATGCGTAGTTTCTATGCACGAGTAGAACACAAAGTAGTTGTGGGCGTTGATTTTGTTCAATATGCTTGCTGTTACTAGTCTTATCTTGATTCGGCGGCATCATGGGATGAAGCGGCCCGGACCGACCTTACACGTACTCTTACGTGAGACTGGTTCCACCGACTGACATGCACTAGATGCATAAGGTGGCTAGCGGGTGTCTGTCTCTCCTACTTTAGTCGGATCGGATTCGATGAAAAGGGTCCTTATGAAGGGTAAATAGCAATTGGCATATCACGTTGTGGTTTTTGCGTAGGTGAGAAACGTTCTTGCTAGAAACCCATAGCAGCCACGTAAAACATGCAAACAACAATTAGAGGACGTCTAACTTGTTTTTGCAGGGTATGCTATGTGATGTGATATGGCCAAAGGATGTGATGAATGATATATGTGATGTATGAGATTGATCATGTTCTTGTAATAGGAATCACGACTTGCATGTCGATGAGTATGACAACCGGCAGGAGCCATAGGAGTTGTCTTAATTTATTTATGACCTGCGTGTCAACATAAACGTCATGTAATTACTTTACTTTATTGCTAACCGTTAGCTGTAGTAGTAGAAGTAATAGATGACGTGACAACTTCATGAAGACACGATGATGGAGATCATGATGATGGAGATCATGGTGTCATGCCGGTGACGATGATGATCATGGAGCCCCGAAGATGGAGATCAAAGAGGAGCAAAGTGATGATGGCCATATCATGTCACTATTTGATTGCATGTGATGTTTATCATGTTTATACATCTTTTGCTTAGAACGACGGTAGTAAATAAGATGATCCCTCATTAAAATTTCAAGAAAGTGTTCCCCCTAACTGTGCACCGTTGCGACAAGTTCGTTGTTTCGAAGCACCACGTGATGATCGGGTGTTGATAGATTCTAACGTTCACATACAACGGGTGTAAGCCAGATTTACACACGCAATACACTTAGGTTGACTTGACGAGCCTAGCATGTACAGACATGGCCTCGGAACACAAAGACCGAAAGGTCGAGCATGAGTCGTATAGAAGATACGATCAACATGAAGATGTTCACCGATGATGACTAGTCCGTCTCACGTGATGATCGGACACGGCCTAGTTGACTCGGATCATGTAATCACTTAGATGACTAGAGGGATGTCTATCTGAGTGGGAGTTCATAAGATGAACTTAATTATCCTGAACATAGTCAAAAGGTCTTCGCAAATTATGTCGTAGCTCGCGCTTCAGTTCTACTGTTTAGATATGTTCCTAGAGAAAATTTAGTTGAAAGTTGATAGTAGTAATTATGCGGACTAGGTCCGTAAACTAAGGTTTGTCCTCATTGCTTAATAGAAGGCTTATGTCCTTAATGCACCGCTCGGTGTGCTGAACCTCGAATGTTGTCTATGGATGTTGCGAACATCTGACATACACATTTTGATAACTACGTGATAGTTCAGTTAAACGGCTTAGAGTTGAGGCACTGAAGACATTTTGAAACGTCGCGAAACATATGAGATGTTTCAAGGGCTGAAATTGGGATTTCAGGCTCGTGCCCACGTCAAGAGGTATAAGACCTCCGACGATTTTCTTAGCCTGCAAACTAAGGGAGAAAAGCTCAATTGTGAACTTGTGCTCAGATTGTCTGAGTACAACAATCGCTTGAATCGAGTGGGAGTTGATCTTCCAGATGAAATAGTGATGGTTCTCCGAAGTCATTACCACCAAGCTGCTTGAGCTTCGTGATGAACTATAATATATCAGGGACATATATGATGATCCTTGAGATATTCGCGATGTTTGACACCACAAAAGTAGAGATCAAGAAGGAGCATCAATTGTTGATGGTTGGTGAAACCACTAGTTTCAAGAAGGGCAAGGGCAAAAAGGGAGCTTCATGAAACGGCAAATCAGCTGCTGCTCTAGTGAAGAAACCCAAGGTTGAACCCAAACCCGAGACTAAGTGCTTCTGTAATAAAGGGGAACAGCCACTGGAGCAGAATTACCCTAGATACTTGGTAGATAAGAAGGCTGGCAAGGTCGATAGAAGTATATTGGATTATAT
The DNA here is from genome assembly GCF_003073215.2 of Triticum urartu. NCBI lineage: Eukaryota > Viridiplantae > Streptophyta > Magnoliopsida > Poales > Poaceae > Triticum > Triticum urartu. The sequence goes on from NC_053028.1 coordinate 126,717,301, forward strand.
GTAATGTGTACTTTACTAGTACTCCTAGTAGCACCAGGGTATTAGATACCGGTTTGGTTGCTAAGTGTTAGTAACTCGAAATAAAAGCTACGGAATAAACGGAGACTAGCTAAAGGTGAGATGACGATATGTGTTGGAAGTATTTCCAAGGTTGATCAAATATCGTACGCTCCCTCTACCATCGAGATTGGTGTTTGCGTTGAGCATAGACATGATTGGATTATGTCTATCGCAATACGGTTATTCATTTAAAGAGAATAATGGTTACTCTGTTTATTTGAATAATACCTTCAATGGTCTTACACCTGAAATGAATGGTTTATTGAATCTCGATCGTAGTGATACACATGTTCATGCCAAAAGATAGTAATGATAGTACCACCTACTTGTGGCACTGCCACGTAAGTCATATCGGTATAAAACGCATGAAGAAGCTCCATGTTGATGGATCTTTGGGCTCACTCGTTTTTGAAAAGTTTGGGACATGCGAACCATGTCTATTGGTGTGTATGCATGAAGAAACTCCATGCAAATGGACCGTTTGGACTCACTTGTTTTTGAATCACTTGAGACATGCAAATCATACCACATGGGTAAGATGACTGAAAGCCTCGTTTTCAGTAAAATGGAACTAGAAAGCAACTTGTTGGAAGTAATACATTTTGATGTGTGTAGTCCAATGAGTGCTGAGGCGTGTAGTGGATATCGTTATGTTCTTACTTCACAGATGATTTGAGTAGATGTTGACTATATTTACTTGATGAATCACGAGTCTGAATTATTGAAAGGTTCAAGTAATTTCAGGGTGAAGTTGAAAGATCGTCGTGACAGGAGGATTAAATATCTATGATATGATCAAAGAGATGAATATCTGAATTACGAGTTTGGCACAGAATTAAGACATTGTGGAAATTGTTTCACAACTAATACAGCCTGGAACACCATAGTGTGATGGTGTGTCCGAACATCATAACTGCACCCTATTGGATATGATGCATACCATGATGTCTCTTATCAAATTACCACGATAGTTTATGGGTTAGGCATTAGAGACAACCACATTCACTTTAAATAGGGCACCACATAATTCCGATGAGATGAGACCGTATGAACTATGGTTTAGAGAAACCTAAGCTGTCATTTCTTAAAAGTTTGGGGCTGCGACGCTTATGTGAAAAAGTTCAGGCTGATAAGCTCGAACCCAAAGCGGATAAATGCATCTTCATAGGACACCCAAAACAGTTGGGTATACCTCCTGTCTCAGATCCGAAAGCAATAAGGGATTGTTTCTAGAATCGGGTCCTTTCTCGAGGAAAAGTTTCTCTCGAAAGAATTGAGTGGGAGGATGGTGGAGACTTGATGAGGTTATTGAACCGTCTCTTCAACTAGTGTGGCAGGGCACAGGGTTGTTCCTGTGGCACCTACACCAATTGAAGTGGAAGCTTATGATAGTGATCATGAAACTTCAGATCAAGTCACTACCAAACCTCGTGGGATGACAAGGATGCGTACTACTTCAGAGTGGTACGTAATCCTGTCTTGGAAGTCATGTTGCTAGACAACAATGAACCTACGAGCTATGGAGAAGCGATGGTGGGCCCGGATTCCGATAAATGGCTCGAGGCCATAAAATCCGAGAGAGGATCCATGTATGAAAACAAAGTGTAGACTTTGGCAGAACGGCTCGATGGTCGTAAGGCTGTTGAGTACAGATGGATTTTAAAAGGAAGACGGACAATGATGGTAAGTATCACCATTAAGAAAGCTCGACTTGTCGTTAAGATGTTTTCCGACAAGTTCAAGGAGTTGACTACGATGAGACTTTCTCACTCGTAGCGATGCTAAGAGTCTGTTGGAATTATATTAGCGATTACTGCATTGTTTATGAAATCTTGCAGATAGGATGTCAAAACATTGTTTCCTCGACGATTTTTCTTGAGGAAAGGTTGTATGTGATACAACCGGAAGGTTTTGTCAATCCTGAAAGATGCTAATAAGTATGCAAAGCTCCAGCAATCCTTCTAAGGACTGGAGTAAGCATCTCGGAGTTGGAATGTATGCTTTGATGAGATGATCAAAGATTTTGGGTATACAAAGTTTATGAGAAACTTGTATTTCCAAAGAAGTGAGTGGGAGCACTATAGAATTTCTGATGAATATATGTTGTTGACATATTGTTGATCAGAAATGACGTAGAATTTCTGGAAAGCATATAGGGTTATTTGGAAAGTGTTTTTCAATGAAAGCCTGGATTAAGCTACTTGAACATTGAGCATCAAGATCTATAAGGATAGATCAAAAACGCTTAATGGTACTTTCAAATGAGCACATACCTTGACATGATCTTGAAGGTGTTCAAGATGGACCAGTCAAAGAAGGAGTTCTTGCCTGAGTTGTAAGGTATGAAGTTAAGACTTAAAGCTCGACCACGGCAGAAGAAAGAGGAAGGACGAAGGTCGTCCCCTATGCTTTTGTCATAGGCTCTATACGGTATGCCATGCTATGTACCGCACCTGAAATGTGCCTTGCCATGAGTCAGTCAAGGGGTACAAGAGTGATCCAAGAATGGATCACAAACAGCGGTCAAAGTTATCCTTAGTAACTAGTGGACTAAGGAATTTTCTCGATTATGGAGGTGGTAAAAGAGTTTGTCGTAAAGGGTTACGCCGATGCAAACTTTGACACTAATCCAGATTATTCTGAGTAGTAAACTGGATTCGTATAGTAGAACAGTTATTTGGAATAGCTCCAAATGTAGCGTAGTAGTTGCATCTACAAGATGACATAGAGAATTTGCGAAGTACATACGGATCTGAAAGATTCAGACCCGTTGACTATAACATCTCTCACAAGCATAACATGATCAAACCCAGAACTCATCGAGTGTTAATCACATGGTAATGTGAACTAGATTATTGACTCTAGTAAACTCTTTGGGTGTTAGTCACATGGGGATGTGACCTTGAGTGTTAATCACATATCGATGTGAACTAGATTATTGACTCTAGTAAACTCTTTTGTTAGTCACATGGCGATGACTGAGTGTTAATCACATAACGATGTGAACTAGATTATTGACTCTAGTGCAAGTGGGAGACTGTTGGAAATATGCCCTAGAGGCAATAATAAATTAGTTATTATTATATTTCCTTGTTCATGATAATCGTTTATTATCCATGCTAGAATTGTATTGATAGGAAACTCAGATACATGTGTGGATACATAGACAACACCATGTCCCTAGTAAGCCTCTAGTTGACTAGCTCGTTGATCAACAGATGGTTATGGTTTCCTGACCATGGACATTGGATGTCGTTGATAACGGGATCACATCATTAGGAGAATGATGTGATGGACAAGACCCAATCCTAAGCCTAGCACAAGATCATGTAGTTCGTATGCTAAAGCTTTTCTAATGTCAAGTATCATTTCCTTAGACCATGAGATTGTGCAACTCCCGGATACCGTAGGAGTGCTTTGGGTGTGCCAAACGTCACAACGTAACTGGGTGGCTATAAAGGTACACTACAGGTATCTCCAAAAGTGTCTGTTGGGTTGGCACGAATCGAGACTGGGATTTGTCACTCCGTGTAAACGGAGAGGTATCTCTGGGCCCACTCGGTAGGACATCATCATAATGTGCACAATGTGATCAAGGAGTTGATCACGGGATGATGTGTTACGAAACGAGTAAAGAGACTTGCCGGTAACGAGATTGAACAAGGTATCGGGATACGACGATCGAATCTCGGGCAAGTGTCGTACCGATAGACAAAGGGAATTGTATACGGGATTGATTAAGTCCTTGACATCGTGGTTCATCCGATGAGATCATCGTGGAACATGTGGGAGCCAACATGGGTATCCAGATCCCGCTGTTGGTTATTGACCGGAGAGTCATCTCGGTCATGTCTGCATGTCTCCCGAACCCGTAGGGTCTACACACTTAAGGTTCGGTGACGCTAGGGTTATAGAGATATTAGTATGCGGTAACCCGAAAGTTGTTCGGAGTCCCGGATGAGATCCCGGACGTCACGAGGAGTTCCGGAATGGTCCGGGAGGTAAAGAATTATATATAGGAAGTGCTATTTCGGCCATCGGGACAAGTTTCGGGGTCACCGGTATTGTACCGGGACCACCGGAAGGGTCCCGGGGGTCCACCGGGTGGGGCCACCTGCCCCGGGGGGCCACATGGGCTGTAGGGGGTGCGCCTTGGCCTATATGGGCCAAGGGCACCAGCCCCAAGAGGCCCATGCGCCAAGAGAAGAGGGAAAGGAAGAGTCCTAAAGGGGGAAGGCACCTCCTAGGTGCCTTGGGGAGGATGGACTCCTCCCTTGGCCGCACCCTTCCTTGGAGGAAGGGCCAAGGCTGCGCCCCCCCTCTCCCTTGGACCTATATATAGTGGGGGAAGGGAGGGCAGCAACACCTGAGCCCTGGCGCCTCCCTCTCCCTCCCATGACACATCTCCCTCCTCCCGCAGCGCTTGGCGAAGCCCTGTTGGAATCCCGCTACTTCCACCACCACGCCGTCGTGCTGCTGGATCTCCATCAACCTCTCCTTTCCCCTTGCTGGATCAAGAAGGAGGAGACGTCGCTGCTCCGTACGTGTGTTGAACGCGGAGGTGCCGTCCGTTCGGTGCTAGGATCATCGGTGATTTGGATCACGACGAGTACGACTCCATCAACCCCGTTCTCTTGAACGCTTCCGCGCGCGATCTACAATGGTATGTAGATCCACTCCTCCCTCGTTGCTAGATGACTCCATAGATAGATCTTGGTGACACGTAGGAAAATTTTGAATATATGCTATGTTCCCCAACACTTCTTTGGTCGATGGTGGTCGGCAACGGTGATCCTTCTGCCCTCTCTTCGCCGAGGTGTTCCTTGCCTTATCTTTGCTACTCCCATGGTTGTAAGTTACACCACTTCCTTCTCTTTGTAGCTTAGGTCTCTGTGCACGTGGTAGATTATAGTAGATCTACAAGTAGTATGGTAGGTTATATTTCTTTTTTTTTCTTAGGATCAACATATGGACGCTAAATACCTCAAATGAACTACCCCCAGACGCATACCATCTTCTCCTAGGGTCTTCTACTGGCCAACGTGCCATGGGATCCAATGAGCCTCTCAGTTGGGCTATCCTTGAGTATCCAGACACCTAGGAGTCGGAGACCATCATCCTCGGTGGCTCTGAGAAGGTTGATGTTGCTGATCACGACCTTGCTCCTAAGAGGAAGAGGAAGAGGGGCGCCTTGATGGACGATGATTTGAGAGTCTTTAGCAGCATGACTACCACCGTTAAGGAGGTGGCATCCGCCATCAGGGAGAGAAGGCCTGTCGATGTGCACCCTTTCCTCTACCTGTTGCCATGGACAACATTGGCTTCAGTGAGAAGGCACTCATGGTCACTCTTAGCCACCTCTTGGACAACATGCACATGGTCTTGGATTGGGATGGAAGTGCAACACAAGACCCTCTAGCTCAGGACCTGACTAAGCAAGTACTACTGTTAGTGCAAAGGTCTCTGGTGGCGACATGCATGATAATGATGATGTATATTTTGTGGTAGTTAGGGCTTGAAAACTTTTGATGTCATGTATATTTTGATGATATGGTATATATTAACTAACCTATCAGATGGTGATGGTGAACTTGCAGTTGTAGGATGAACTTGTGATGCCTTTTGGTATATGAATCATGCATCGTTATGTTGCTTCTATTTATAGTTCTTGTCAGATTATGTTGCTTGTCATGCTTGTTGAAATTTTTGTTCTTCTGCCTTGTTATGTGAAGTGATATGTGGTCTACTCAGGAAGGGTTTCATGAGTCCATGGTTCATGGCCGACATGCCATGAACAAGTAAACGGTTAGTAGAACATTTGCTATAAAGGGATTAAGAGTAGGGAGGAGGTAAAGGATAATTACTGTTTGTGCTCAGAGAGAAGGGCAAGCATGAAGTAGGGAAGGGTGCATGTCAGGTCGAGTTCAGTGGGCTCAAAAACTTGATAATCTTCGTCCAGTTCATCGTCAATGTGGTCTTACTATTAATCTGTGATCATATATGACATTAATTAACAATAATCAAAGGATGGTAGTTGGTAAGCTCATCATAATGAGGTGCAAGGTAACCGCATCGGCCTGAATGTGTGCAACAAAACACATCGAATCGCTTCAGCCCAGCCCAATGAAACAACCGCAACCAAATGTTTGGCTTTGTTGCTCCCCTAATGCAACCTTGTGCTCTATGGACAACCAAACACAATGGAGAACATGACCCAAAGCCTGTATTATAGCTCAGCGAATCTCTATCGGGCCACAGGTGCAAGGGTCAAAATCCATGCATGCAACCAATCACGCCCTATGTTTACAGCCTGCGTAAGTACGTGTTCTCGAAAAGAAAGCTTATGTATGTGTAATTTTTCTTTCATTTGCTTTTTTAATATATTTACTATATATTTATATTCTTCTATCTCACTCTTTTATATAAAATTTGTCTACTGCATATTAAAAAATGAGACCACATTTTTTTGAGAAAAAACTTTTGATCTATTCATTTTTAATCATGGCAGTACAACGAACATCAGAGATATTAAAAATCACATCTAGATCCGTAGACCACCTAGCGATGACTAAAAGCACTGAAGCGAGCCGAAGGCGCGTCGCCGTCATCGCCCCTACCTCACCAGAGCCAGGCAAAACCTGTTGTACTAGATAGTGGGAAAGTTGTCATGCTAAGGCCCCATAGGACCAACGTAACAGAACAACAACCGCCGCCGGAAAGAGTAGTATAGATCGGAAGAATCCAGCTTGAAGACACCCGAACACAGACAAATTACGACCAGATCCAAGCAAATCCACTAAGGGCAGATCCGCCGGAGACACATCTCCATCCACCCGCCGATGATGCTAGACACACCACCGAGACGGGGGCTAGGTGGGGAGCATATTAAAAAGTATTCATAGTTTATAAAAACAAACGTTCATTAAGCATTATAGAATTTCCAAAATGTAATAAATATAAAATGTTGTCATGTATTAAAAAATTGTAAAATTTTAAAAATATATTAATATAATTAAAAAGAGTGTTCACAATTAATTTTTTCCATTTAGTATAAAAACATGTTACCCGCCAAAAAGAGTATTAATTTTTTCATACTAAGATTATAAAATGCTTATTTTTTTATTACAAAGTGTTCACAATGTATTTAATTTTGTTCATAACTAATAAGTATTCATCTATTTAATAAAATGTCCGTCAAGTATGAAGAAAAATTGTCATCACATTAAAAAATGTTCACTATGTTTTGAAAAAAAGCTACATAATTGAAGAAAATAGTTCACGTAAGTTTTAGAAAATAATCCTATACTTTAAACAATACGTGACATGTCTAAAATAATTTATTCCTGTAGCTCTAAATCAATTCCTGTATTTCAAAAGATTAAATATAAAAATAGTGAAAAAATGACAAAAACAACGGAAAATAGGGAAACAATGTAATCTAAACAAAAATAAGAAAACTTTAAAAGGGTAAAAATGATAAAAACACACAAGAAATAAAAAAGGAAAAGGAAAATAAATCTGGAAAAAGAACCAGAGAAAAACATAAAAAAGGTCAAAACCCAGATCTCGGGAAAACCTACACTAATTTTTTTTAGAGATATCAACCTACACTATTTTTTTTGAGAAAAACGTACACTAACAAAATATAGGAAGAGACCGCTCACAGAATAGCGATCTAGTAAAAAAGAGCCCTGTACCACCAGTACTGGGCCTAGCCCGGTGAAGCCACGCTGAAGGCGACTGCGGTATGACCCACACAATGAGCGAGAAATAGCAACTGCATAAGTCACAACCCAATTTAGTTTAACTGTCATTCACATATTTACATCGATATTATTTAATTTTAATTTTAATAATATATTTAATAAATATATATAATATCGTTTATCTTGCGAATTTATATGTAATTTGTTCACTGTTTATTAAGAAAATGTTCATCATGTATTAAAAAACTGTTCACAGTTTACAGAAATTGTTAATCGGCTATTAATAATTATTCATACTTTAAATATCAAAATTTACCATGTATTAAAACAGTGTTCAGCGTGTATTTAAAAAATTACATGCTTATAAGATTATTCATAATTCAAAAAATGTTCAATGATGATTAAGAATATATTTATAGTGTGAATATAAAATGTTTTTTACTTCAAAAGTGTAGATCATGTATTTTCAAAATGTACATTGTAACTAAAAAGTATTCATGTATTTTAAAAAATATTCTTCAAGTATTATGAAAATGTTCATCACATGTTAAAAATGTTCACTGTATTTTTAAAACATTTCTCATATTTTAAGAAAATAGTTAACCCACATTTAAAACAGTGTTCATATACTTTAATTAAAATGGTCGCATGTCTAAAACATTTGTTCATGTAGGTCTAACTAAATTCTTGTATTTTAACCGAAAGACTATAGACTAAATAAAGAAAAGTGAACAAAATAAGAAGAAAAAAGAAAACAACAGAAATATAGGGTAAACAAAACCCAAAAGTAAATAAAAAAATTATAATAGGTAAATGGAAAAGGGGAAAAGGGAAATAGACACAAAAAAAGGAAAGAAAAAGAAATAAAGAAACAAAACTAGAAAAAAGTTTAACAGCGTAAAACATAGAAGACCTGCCAAAAGCGAGTTCCTGGAAAAACCTACACTAAATTATTTAAAAAACCCACTTCTAAGAAAACAATCTTCGAAAAACCACCCTTTACTGCCAGCACTGGGCCTGACCGAGTGAAGCCACGCTGAAGGATGGTGTGATGACGTATGACTAACAATAAACAAGAAATAGCAATTGAGATGTTCAGAGCCTAATTTGATTTAGTTACCAGTTACATACTCATACATAGAATTTTTCTATTTCTCTAGCTTAGTTTTGAGTTTATATTTGAAATAAATACAAATTAGAACAAAATACATGGTGCTGTCTACATCGATAAATTTTATTTTGAATGTTTGAACAATTTTAAATAGGGTTACAGAGGCAGGTTGCACAAGAAGCCCCGGGGAGCAGCACCAGATATGTTTTCCGTCTCTTACGGCCTGCACAGTTTCAGTAGTACTTCCTTCATTTTTAAATATAAGTTTTTGTAGAGATTTTACTATAAACTACATTCGGTGCAAAATGAGTGAATGCACACTCTAAAATATATATATATACATCCGTACGTGGTTTATAATGAAATCTCTACAAAGATTCATATTTACCAACAAAGGCAATATTCTACATTTTACATACTAGCCAATGAAGAAGCCGCCAATATCAAGAATCAGAATCCAACTATGAGGATTCCAAAGGCAGGAGAAGGTGCAAAGGGCGCAGAAGTTATTTGCCTGCAGCTAGCTAGGCTATGCGCTGTCAGTGGACGATCACATAAGATAATGTGTGGCTGTCATGTTTGCTCGGCGTGCGGTGAGTACGCCGGTGCTCGTCCATCTCACGATGCTGTTGTTGCCGTGCTGCTTTGTCAAAGTGTGTCGTGCCAATTTCGTGATATAGTTGCAGTCTTTTCAGCGGAAAAGAGGCACTAGCTGGTGGGGAACGAGATGATTGTTCTCATATGGCCATCTCTTCTGGACACGTTTGGTTACATTCCCAGTGGAGCCTGCAACAGTTTGTATGTTCAATTAATGATATAAGTGTCCATGTCAGCAACCAACAACACATCATACAAGCTCTTCAATAAGGCGTATGTTAAGCGTATGTTAAACAACCAGACGGGTCCACTAAATGTTGAAAGACTAAACAAACTTGCCCCGCAGCTTGTGCCTGGAGCGTTGGTTTAGGTTCATATGATTTCATTCTCTCTCTTCTTTTATTATGTGCCATGTCATCAAAACAGTCTAGGTGACAATTTAACCAACGATGATTATATAACTGTTGGAGATGCCCTTAAAGGTATATTAGTCGTTTGATAGGCCGCATCAAGACCAACTCGCATCCTCCCCGTAGTGTAAATTGTACTAGGCCGAGCCTACATATGAAAAAACGGTCGATCTGAGTGTTTCCGCGAGCCTGGCGGAGAGCGCTTTAAGTTTTGTGCCAGCCAATTTCTACGTGCAGGCCAGGCAACCAAGCAACTACATACTTAACTCGTCAGAGCCTGGTTGGGCTTGATGCATCCTATCAAACGCGTCCTTTGTGAACCTCTGATGCTCTGCAAATCGTTCTATGTGCTTGTCTTCTAGTAGTTTTCTAAATACATAGTATCTTTCTTTTATTTTAGATGTTATGTCAGTTGACTGAATCTAGCCACACTCTATTACATTTTTTTTGTTAATGTAGAAATTTCTTAGTAGTTTCTAACTAGTACTCCGTCTGTCCTATAATATAAAATTGTTTTTGGCACTACTATGTATTTCCGTAATTGATAAGTAGATAGATCGATCTGCTAATACTAATTGACTGTTTAGCTATACGTACATTAAGCAAAGAAATAGCACAAACCTCAAGAAAGATACTTCCTTCGTTCAAAAATAAGTGTCTCTGATTTAATATAAATGTAGTACTACAAAGTATTAGCAACATTTATTTTGGGACAGAGAGAATATCAAATAATCAACGGTGTCGAGCATATGTGCTGGTGGACGGTCGAGAGCAACATTTTTCGATTGGGTCTGTCTAGAACTCAGTCGACTGAGGCTTAACGAAGTCTAGGTCAAGTGACATCATTGCAGTTGTTTTGCCGCAAGCAGCATGGCTAGACACTACAACCAATGATGAAAAATGTTTCAACGGTTTTACAAGCAATGACAATTGATGCTCCAACCGTTGTGACTAAAATGCTGAAACCACGGCAATGCTACACACACGGGCCGATGACTACGGAAACCGTGTGTCTAGGATTTTCGGCTGAAACCATCAATAACGGATGTTACAACCGATGAGATGCTATGCCTGTGCTACAAAACATGCTACAACCAACAAGACGGCAATCAGTAGGATTTTTTCTTTTTTGCAAATGTTGGGATAAAATGTTGCATGATCGACTGAGACCTGGTTAAATTTTAGCGGACTGATTTTTAGAAAGCCCTTTTTCGATTTCGGCTCATGATGGACAGACTTGAGTGCGCTGCAAGACTTATGTTCAACGTAGACCTACCACTTGCTGGCGTCGTTGGTTGGAGTCTTGTCAGATGTATGCATGCATCCAGATATCTTCTGGAAGCATAGACGAGACCGGCACCAAGATTTGGAGCCATACGAGTGATATTTGTGTGCGATGCGAGAACCCACGGCTGCTAGCCCGTGTGTGTACGTAGGACTATAAATCCACGTCTACTAAGTGGAGTAGGTGCTAGCACTTCAAACTCAACAGCATGAAGATCTTGTCAGTGTCGCAGCTCTCGCCCTGTGTTCTCTTCCTCACCATCTTGTTCGCTTGGCCGGTGGCCGAGTCGGCGACCAGCCCCGTTGCCGTGCGCGCCGACCTTACGCACGCGGACAGCGGCCGCGGCTTCACCAGGCGCGAGCTTCTCAGCCGGATGGCCGCCCGGTCAAAGGCCCGCCTGGCCAGCCTGCACTCCCCCGCCCGTCCCGGCGCGGTGACCGCGCCGGTGGCCCGCGGCACCGTCGGCAGAGAGGACATCAGTTCCGAGTACCTCATCCACTTCAGCATCGGCACGCCGCGCCCGCAGCGCGTGGCACTGGAGCTGGACACCGGCAGCGACCTCATCTGGACGCAGTGCGCTTGCGTGCACTGCTTCGACCAGCCGTTCCCGGTTCTCAACACCTCCGCCTCCCGCACCCTCCGTGATGTCTTGTGCTCCGACCCTCTCTGCACGCGGGGCGGCCTCCCGCTCTCTCGGTGCGCCGTCAAAGACAACTTCTGCTCGTACGCCTACTACTACGGCGACGGATCCTTCACCGTGGGCAAGATCGTCGAGGACACTTTCACATTCAAGACGCCCCACGGCAAGTGCGGCACGGTTGCCGCCGTGCCGAACCTCCACTTTGGCTGTGGCATGGACAACAAAGGCACCTTCAACTCGAACGAGTCCGGCATCGCCGGCTTCGGGCGCGGCCCGATGTCTCTGCCGTCGCAGCTCAAGGTGCACAGATTCTCCCACTGCTTGACGACCATGGTAGAGTTCAGGACCAGCCCGGTGTTCTTGGGGACGCCTGATGACCTTGAAGCGCACGCCACGGGGCCCATCCAGTCCACCCCGTTCGTCCCAAACACTGGGGGTGCGCTCAGCTCGTTCTACTATCTTTCACTCAAAGGCGTCACCATCGGCAAGACGTGGCTGCCGTTTAACGAGTCAGCTTTTGCGCTCAACGACGATGGCTCCGGCGGGACGATCATGGACTCAGGCACGAGCATCACGATCTTCCCGCGGGCCGTGTTCCGAAGCCTCCGGGAGGCGTTCGTGTCGCAGGTGCCGTTACCCATCGCGAACGACTCCACTGATGCTGATAGCATGCTGTGCTTCGACGTCGCCCCGAAGAAGAAGGTGCCCGCAGTGCCGAAGCTAGTCCTCCACCTAGAGGGCGCGGACTGGGACCTGCCACGGGAGAACTACGTGCTCGATCTCGACGACGACGGCGACGGCACAGGCGGCGGGCTGTGCGTGGTGGTCCATTCGGCGGGCGAAAGCGACTGGGCGATCATAGGCAACTTCCAGCAGCAGAACATGTACATCGTCTACGACCTGGACAGCAATAAGATGGTCTTCGCGCCCGCGCGCTGCGACAAGCTGTGACCGAACGTGCACGTGCATATGTACTCTCTCCGTTCCTAAATATAAGATTTTTTGGCATTTTAATTGGACTACAACATACATAGATTCACTCATTTTGCTACATACGTAGTCACTTGTTTAAATATCTAGAAAGACTTATATTTACGAACAGAGCGGGTATGTGTTAATGCATGTATTGTGTACGGTTCTACGTTATCTGCTCTAGCTAGGCACAACGAACATGCATGCATGTTCCTACGTACGGGCTAGTACTAAATAAAGAACTCAGATGTTGTCGTGACAAGTTTTCTATCGAGAAAAATGTTTACTTCTCTTTTTAAGATAGATATAGACAGGCAGGCTAAAATTAAAGGACAGAAACTAGTCATCCATGCATGCACTAACGCTAGCTAGCGAGTTAGGTCTTGATCGACGTCACCGCCGGACCAGTTTGACGCCTTGTCCTTCGGCATCCATAGCTGCAAGATTTATACACAGCATCCGCCGGATGCTTGGGAAAACGACCTTCAATCGTAAACTTTCAGCGACTAGTCCAGAAAATGTTTAGGCAAAATAATTCTCTTAGATTACCCCCGGAAGGCTCTGAAATGTCGAATATGTTTGTCAGCCACACGAGAGTAGTGTTGAAAATATTAGCACATTTTGACTAATCTAATCCACAAGGAAACAGTAAACATAGCGAATATGGTATGCATCTCATACCGGTACCTAAGCATGTGAGCACGTACATCACATAGAATTGAAACATCTATGAATAAGTTATATACGGCCAACACATGAACGAGCAAATAGGAGATAAACGAGTCATACCCTCCGGTTGGCCAGGCCAACGCGGCGGCATCATCGACAGCCTCGGCCAGGAAGTAGTGGAAATAGAGGCGGACGGAGATGGGGATGGATCAGAAGCAGTCGCGTCGAGACGCTCACCAAAAACCTTATTGCCGTTCTCCCGGCAGGATCTCAAACGACAGGGTTCCGGAGGCACCTGCTCTCCTGACCAACCGTGCACGCGGTCGTCGGGATGGGATTGCCGGAAGCAGCACAGAGAAAAAAACAGTAGATGACGACTAGGGTTGTGCAGGAGGAAGCGAGTGAACTGAGTTAGGGTTCAGTCCAGCGCCTTCTTATATAGGTCATCGGGTAGATGGGGCTGAGCTCAGGCCCACGACCACTCGTCAATTAATCCAAGATTAATTAACCATTTCGGACCGGCAAAAATAAGCTTCGGCTCGGCTCATTTCCACAACCCGCGGCGCGCGCATCGTGACGAGGCAAGGCGTGGCATGGCAAGGTGGGCAGCGGAGGAGGAGGAGCGTGCGTGTACAACTCCTCTTCTCAAGCTCCCAATGACATGTGGTAGAGGAGCCCTTATAAAGGGGTCTCATTCTCACTCCATTAACAGTATTATAATAAACTTCCCACCACTTGTCATGCATCTAAATGGGTCTTAGAGATTAACCAAGAATTATTGTCTTATCTGGGCCTAAGACCATCTATAAATCCAACAATCCCTCACCAGATCTCGGGACACATAAGTTTGTCAACTGTTTCAAACAATGTTTGATATACCAAAATTTTCAATGGAGACTGTTAAGTTGAACTTCCACCTAGAGCAACAGGATTAAACTTCTTCACAACTAAACAATGGACTATGCCTTGAATTGTCAGTTTGCCATGCAGAAGTTTCGCCTATTATCAGCTGATACGTGGTTGTCGAAGGCTAAACCCCACATAGTCATAATCCTTACCTTCTCATGAGCTTTGATACGTCCCAACGTATCTATAATTTTTTATTGTTTCATACTATTATAGTATCAATCTTGGATAATTTATATACATTTCAAGCAACAATATATCATTTTTTTGGACTAACCTATTAACTTTGTGTCCAGTGTCAGTTGTTGTTTTCTACCTGTTTTTGGTTTTTCAGAATATCAGTACTAAACAAAGTCCAAATGCCACGAAACTTTTTGGAGATTTTTTTCTGGCAATAAGAGACCCTGGAAGCTTCAGGAGGGGACAAGAAGATGGAGCGGTGGCCCAAGAGGCACCAGGGCGTGCCCTGGTTGCTTGTGAGGTTACTATTGCTTCTGTTGTTACAATCATTACAAAATTGCTATGGTTACTGTTTCTGTTACTGTTACTACTACCAAAGCCATCAAACTACTGTGCTACTAAACACTTTACTGCAGAGATATTATTTTTCAGGTGTGGTTGAATTGACAACTCAAATGCTAAGGCTCATAAATATTCTTTGGTCCTCCTTGTGTTGAATCAATAAATTTGGGTGAAATACTACCCTCAAAGACCGTCGCGACCCCCTATACTTGTGGGTTATCAAGACCTTTTTATGGCACCGTTGCTGGGGAGCATAGCTTTGTTTATTGAGTTCACTTGGGATTTATACATCTGCTTATCATTATGAAGAATTTAAAAGACGTTAGAACCAAGATCGTACCCTCTAAGATGAGGTGAGGTAAGGAACTACCATCTAGCTCTGCACTTAATTTACCTTCTATTTTAGGTCGACTTGAAACACCACCACCTACTATTCAGACTGATATGTCGCAAGTAATTGATGATGGTACTTCCGCTATGAATGATGCTTATGATGATGATAGTACTCTGCTTGATGATACTGTGCCACTAGATGAATTTCTTGATGAAAAAATTGCTAAAGCTAAATAATTTGGTAATGTTGAAACTGCTGAAAAATATGATTCACCTATTATGCCTACCTCTCCTACTAGATTTGAAATGCCTAAAGTAACTGGGGGTTATGTTATGGATTGGGAGATTGCTAGAGACGTTTTTACTTGTAATGGTAGAGAAGATCTTAAGAAATTACCGAGTAAGCTAAAAGAAAAGGCTATGATAGAGAGAATGAAATATGATCCTAAATTTGCCACTTCTTCTATCGTTGTTATTGATAAAGATTATGCATTCTTGGTTGATCCTGAACTTATTACATTGGTAAAATCTGATCCTTTTCATGGTTATGAATCTGAAACTATTGTGGTACACCTTATTAAATTAAATGATATAACCATCCTATTTTATCAAGAAAAAAAAATCACTTTTACTATATTCTTAAGTTGTTTACTTTCTCATTAAAGGACGATTCTAAAGAATGGTTCAATACTCTTGATCCTGGTTGTATGTGTAGTCCCCAGGATATGATATATTACTTTACTAAAAAATATTTTCCTGCTCATTAAAAGCAGGCCACCTTATAGGAAATATACAACTTTGTGCAATTTGAGGAAGAGCATCTCCCTCAAGCTTGGGGGAGGCTTCTAGAATTACTTAATGCTTTGTATGAACATCCTCTAAAGAAAATGAAATACTGGATATCTTTTATAATGGACTAACCAATGCTTCTAGGGACTACCTAGATAGTTGTGATGATTGTGTTTTCAGGGAACGAACTATTGAACATGCTGATATGTCTTCGACGTATCTACTTTTCCCCTTGATTTGGACTCTAACTTGCATGATTTGAATGAAACTAACATGGACTGACGCTGTTTTCAGCAGAACTACCATGGTGTTGTTTTTTGTGCAGAAATAAATTTTCTCCTAATGGGACAAAACTTTGCGAGGATTTTTTATATAATAAAAGAGAATTTCTGGAGCCAAGAACCACCGGAGGGGGCTCCTAGGTGGGCACAACCCACCAGGGCGTGCCCAGGTGGGTTGTCCCCACATGGTGGCCCCGCTGACCCTGAAATTGACGTTATAAAATCCTATTTTTCCAGAAAAAATTCAAGGAGAAAGAATTATTGCATTCCATGAGACGGAGCCGCCGCCGTCTCCTGTTCTTCATCGGGAGGCCAGATCTAGAGTTTGTTTGGGGCTCCGGAGAGTGGGATCTTCGATCTTCGTCATCACCAACCCTTCTCCATCGCCAATTCCATGATGCTCCCCGCCGAGAGTGAGCAATTCCTTCGTAGGCTTGTTGGTCGGTGAGGAGTTGGATGAGATTCATCATGTATTCTGGTTAGTTTTGTTAGGGCTTGATCCCTTGTATCCACTATGTTCTGAGATTCATGTTGCTATGACTTTCCCATGCTTAATGCTTGTCACTTTGGGACCGGGTGCCATGATTTTAGATCTGAACCGTTTATGTTATCACCATTATATCTATGTTCTAGATCCGATCTTGCAAGTTATAGTCACCTACTATGTGTTATGATCCGGCAACCCCGGAGTGACAATAGTCGGGACCACTCCCGGCGATGACCGTAGTTTGAGGAGTTCATGTATTCACCGTGTGTTAATGCTTTGTTCCGGTTCTCTATTAAAAGGAGGCCTTAATATCCCTTAGTTTCCAATAGGACCCTGCTGCCACAGGAGGGTAGGTGTAACGCCCGGGTAATTAAGCTACAATAATCCCACGCTAATGGTGCCACATCACCATGATTGCTGTTGTTAACCTTGTGTTGGTTCGAAACCGTTTTAAACATTCAAATTCGAATAATATCAACAATAAGAGTTTTTCAAAATTTAAAACAAAATGTTCGGGAGGTGCCATATTTTGCATAGATAATTATGTGGTAATAAACACATTTTTATAAAATGCCTACGTATTTTAAAATGAATTAAAACAAAAAAGAAAATAAATAAAAAGCAAAACAAAAACAAAAACTAAAAGAAAAATAAAACTAAAAGAATAAAAACAGAAAAACAAAACTAACAAAAAAGCAAACCCATCACCTCGCCAAATGGGCCAAAAGGCCCAGCTGGCAAGCCCACTAGCCTGACTGGCCCGTCCCCACTCCCTTATCCCCTGGTGCCGAAACCCTAACCCCCTAACCGCACCACTTCCCCCACATCTCCCTCTCGTTCCCCTCCCCCCTCTCTCGTTGGATCTGGATCGAGAGGGCCCGTTCCCGTCCACGACGCCGCCGCCCGGATCGAACCCCGCCGTCACCACCACACCGGCGCCCCCCCCGCCTGGACCTCACCGGCCTGCTTCCTCTCCTCCGTCGTCCCCGTCTCCACCTTGCGCCCCACTGTCGTTGCCCTACGAATCACCGTGAGCCCGCGTCCCCCTCTCTCCCTCGCTTGCGCGCTCGCTCCGCCTGTCGCCGCGGGCCGACCACGTCGTCTGCCGCACCCCGTCTCCCCCGCTCACCACACCGCGCCACCCACCGCACACGCGCACCTGTGCGTCGCCCGCGCCCCGGATCTCCCTGTCTTCTCCTCGCTCGCACGCCGCTCTGCCCCCGCAACGCCCCTTTCCCCTGCCGCTCTGCCGCTGCGGCTCACCGCCGCCCCGCGCTCACCATGGCCCACGCGCCCGCTGGCCGCGTCAAGCGCCCCCAGCGCCTCGCGCCCCTCCTGGCCTCCCCCTGTGAGCTCCCCTCTCTCCCGCCTCTCCCTCGCCGCGCATTGCTAGCGCGCGCGCACCGCACCATTCTGGCCACTCCGGCCCCCTCCCGCACATGCCCCGCTCGTCTCCCCACTGGACCCAATGCCCGTCTGGCTCGGCCACGGCCACTCCCCCTCCATGCGCGGCCGTGCCCACCGCCGGCAGGCCATCCTGGCCACTTGCCTCGCCCCGCCGCGCTCTCTGCGGGCGAGCGCCCGCTTCTGGCGCTCGTTGCGCCCGACCCGCTTTGGCCTATTGGCCACTGACCACTGGGCCAGTGCCCCCGACCCTATGACAAGTGGGCCTTGCCTAGAACGAAAATGAAAAAAATTAAAATTAAATAAAAATAGAATAAAAAATATAATAATAACATTAATTAATTAATTAAAGAATTAATTAACTTAATTAATTTTGTTTAATTAGACTAAACAACTAATTAAGCCTAACTAATTAACCTAAACAGAGAATGACAAGTGGGTCCCACTGGACCCACGTGTCAGGTTGACCAGGTCAACTGCTAATGTCATGCTGACGTCAGCAAACACTATTCTGGATAATGTTGATTTAAGTAATTAAATAAATCCTAAAAATGATTTAAACATTTTAAAATTAATATAAAATAAACCGTAGCTCGGATGGAAAAACTTTGTACATGAAAGTTGCTCAGAATGACGAGACGAACCCGGATACGCAGCCCGTTCGTCCGCCACGCAACCCTAGCATAGCGAACACGCAACTTTCCCCCTCCGGTTCATTTGTCCGAAAACGCGAAACACTGGGGATATTTTCCCGGATGTTTCCCCCCTTCACCAGTACCACCTCGTACCGCGTTAGGGCACCCCTAGCACCGATACTTGTCATCTCATGCATCGCTATGCATCTGTTTGCTTAATATTTATTGTTTCTTCCCCCTCTTCTCTCGCTAGACACCGAGACCGATGCCACTGCTACCCAGTACGACTACGGTGTTGACGAGCCCTCTCTCTTGCCAGAGCAACCAGGCAAGCCCCCCCTTTGATCACCAGATATCGCCTACTCTTCTCTCTACTTCTATCATTAGAGTAGAGTAGCATGTTACTGCTTTCTGTTAATCCTATCCCGATGCATAGCCTGTCCTTGCTACTACTGTTGTTACCTTTACCTGCAATCCTAATGCTTAGTATAGGATGCTAGTTTATCATCAATGGCCCTACATTCTTGTCTGTCTGCCATGCTATACTATCGGGCCGTGATCACTCGGGAGGTGATCACGGGTATATACTATATACTTTATGCATGATACATGTGGTGACTAAAGTCGGGTCGGCTCGTAGAGTACCCGCGAGTGATTCACGGATTGGGTCCGAGAGGACGTTTGTCCGGACGGCCCTCTGAGTGGATCTTTGTGGCGGAGCGACAGGGCAGGCGGAGACCACCTAGGAGAGAGGTAGGCCTGGCCCTGGTCGGCATTTGCGATTACTTCAAAATAACACGCTGAACGAGATCTGGGTATTTGATCTGAGTCTGGCCACTGGCCTATACGCACTAACCAACTACACGGGAACAGTTATGGGCACTCGATGTCGTGGTATCAGCCGAAGCCTTCGTGACGTCAGCGACTGAGTGGCGCGCGCCGGGTTGGACTGGAACGCCTGCTCTTGTATAAGGGAGGCTAGGTCTGCTCGCCAGCCGCGTTCGCAATGTGCAGGTGTGCAATGGGTGATGGGCCCAGACCCCTGCGCCATAGGATTTAGACCGGCGTGCTGACCTCTCTGTTGTGCTTAGGTAGGGCTGCGACGTGTTGATCTTCCGAGGCCGGGCATGACCCAGGAAAGTGTGTCTGGACAAAGGGGATCGAGCGTGTTGGGAAATGTGGTGCACCCCTGCAGGGAAGTTAATCTATTCGAATAGCCGTGATCTTCGGTAACAGGACGACTTGGAGTTGTACCTTGACCTTATGACAACTAGAACCGGATACTTAATAAAACACACCCTTCCAAGTGCCAGATACAACCGGTGATCGCTCTCTCACAGGGCGACGAGGGGAGGATCATCGGTTAGGATTATGCTATGCAATGTTACTTGGTGAACTTACCTTCTACCCTCTTCTTCTGCTGCAAGATGGAGGTTACCAGAAGCGTAGTCTTCGATAGGACTAGCTACCCCCCCTCTTATTTCGGCATTCTGTAGTTCAGTCCATATATGTTACCCACTTTTCCATTTGATACCAATGCATACATATGTAGTGTAGCTCCTTGCTTGTGAGTACTTTGGATGAGTACTCACGGTTGCTTTGCTCCCCCTTTTCCCCTTTTCTATACCCGATTGCTGCGATCAGACGATGGAGTTTAGGAGCCAGACGCCACTGTCGATGATGACTACTACTACTACTCGGGAGGTGCCTACTACTACGTGCAGCCCGCTGACGACGACCAGGAGTAGTTTAGGAGGATCCCAGGCAGGAGGCCTGCGCCTCTTTCGATATGTATCCCTGCTTGTGCTAGCCTTCTTAAGGCAAACTTGTTTAACTTATGTCTGTACTCAGATATTGTTGCTTCCGCTGACTCATCTATGATCGAGCTCTTGTATTCGAGCCCTCGAGGCCCCTGGCTTGTAATATGATGCTTGTATGACTTATTTTATTTGTAGAGTTGTGTTGTGATATCTTCCCGTGAGTCCCTGATCTTGATCGTACATATTTGCGTGTATGATTAGTGTATGATTGAATCAGGGGCGTCACAAGTTGGTATCCGAGCCGACTGCCTGTAGGAATCCCCCTTCCACACTCCTTGGCCGAAGTCGAGTCTAGACATTACAAAACTTTTTACTAACATGGATGTGTGCCTTACGGGCCCACGTCGCCATCTGGGTGGTATTAGGATCTTTTACTCCTCGATCCTTACTCTGGGACTCTGAACTCTCTTCTACTCGGGTTAAACAATTTTACTAACTCTAACATTAGGATCCCGTGACCACGTTCACCCCAAATTTGGGTAAGCCCTAGCTATTCTTCAGAGTAGTATATTGAACATTATCCACACTATCATTTGACTCCTTTGAAACATCTTTGTTTTCAGATGGAACCCATGAGACAGGTCGTGTGCCACACGACGGCCATTAGTGCCTCATGATCACATGCTGTGTTGGTTGAGATGATGACCTATCTGGGTTATCGCTGGCACCCTGAGTACACTATCTATGAGCAGTACCAGGACTTTAACCAGGAGCAGTACCGTGCCATTGTCCACCTCTATTCTCGGGAGTATGACTCCACTACCGTGTTGCACACTGCTCATGGTGTTGGAGTGACTATTGACATGGCGGTCCACGATGCTGCTTATGCTGCTCTGACACGTCTTCGTGGAGAGTATCCGGAGTTGGACAGCTCCCCTTTCAGGCACATTGCCATCGCATCCGATATTGGTGCAGAGGGATACTACACTGCTGCCTACTCCACTGTCACCCGAGAGCCCTTCTACCATCATAACCTGGTTCTGCATGCTGATGGGCTGGATAGAGCTAACCGAGGTCTTCGCCACGAGTTGTACACCACCCGTCAGCACCTGTACCGTGCTATGACGCTGTTGCACCCCTCTGTCCGATCTGGTGACCTGTCGCGTTCTGTGATCTACCCTGCCAGGACCGTGATGCCCCAGGGCGTCGGCTGGCCAGATGTGGGAGGCTACACTCCCTCACTTGGTCCTCTTCTGCCACCTGCGCGTCGGGTTCCGCACCAGAGTATCCGCGGACCCGAGGCTACTCACGTGGAGGACTTCCCTTCGCGTCACTACCAGCTGTCAGGCTACACCTACCTCCACAGTTCCTCCTGGGACTGATGTAGGCTTGCTTGTTAGTGTTAGATGCATTCACCGCGAGCCTGCGTGCCGCCTATGATGTTTTTAGTCTATGTACTGAACTCAGTGTATCAAACTCCATGCATGATCACTTTTGTAAGATATGCCAACTACTATGTAGTATCTATCGTGTTCCTTTCATTATGCATGTTTCATCATGAATGATTCTTGTCCTTGCAAGTTCTCAATGCTGAACTACCCCTGTTATATATTAGCAGGATGGTTAGACCAGGTGGTAGTGGTCATGGTGGCCATCCCCCACCCCCGCCTGAGTACATGGCTGGGATGATGCAACAGTTTGAGTTGAATCGCCAATTCATGGAGAATATTATGGCTCAGTTTCCTCGCCCCAATATGAACCAGCAGCCAACCCAAGTGACTCTGCAGGATTTCATGCGCCTCAACCCAACTGTGTACCGCAGCTCAACTCAGCCTCTGGATGCTGATGACTGGCTCCGTGACATCACCTATGAGATGGAGTCTGCTGATGTAGCCCCTGCCAGCTATGTCACCTTTGCTTCCTTCTTCTTGAAGGGACCCGCTGCTCAATGGTGGGACAGTCACAGGCGTACTGTGCCAGTTGGAAGAATCATCACCTGGTCAGACTTCCAAGCTGCTTTCCGTGCCCGCTTCATTCCTCAGGGAGTCTGTAACACCCTCGATGCGACTATATCTCCCACGTGTCGAGGCACGACTTAGAGGCATAATCGCATTGAAGGCATATGTCACAAGTTAGGCAATCTTCACAACATCCCATGTAATATATAGATAATAAAAGGGGAGATAACATAGTTGGCTTACACTCGCCACGTCAATCAAGTACATAAATAACATTACATCATTCAAACACTCATGGCCCGACTACGGCGCCAAAATAAAAGATAACCCAACATGCGACACAGTCCCGATCACCCCCAACTGGGCACCACTACTGATCATCAGGAAAGGAAACATAGTATCGTTGAGAGTCCTCGTCGAACTCCCACTTGAGCTCAAGCGCGTCACCTGGAGCGGAATCGTCAGGCCCTGCATCTGGTGTAATAGTAATCTGTGAGCCACAGGGACTCAGCAATCTCGCACCCTCGCGATCAAGACTATTTAAGCTTAATAGGTATGGCAAGGTAAATATATGTGGAGCTGCAGCAAGCGACTAGCATATGTGGTGGCTATCCTGTTCGCAAAAGAGAGCGAGAAGAGGAGGCAAAGCGCGAGCGAGAAACTAGAGGGCAACCTGCGCAAGCATTACTCCAACACCGTGTCCACTTCCCGGACTCCGCTGAGAAGAGGTCATCACGGTAACACACTCAGTTGATTCATTTTAATTAAGTTAAGGTTCAAGTTATCTACAACCGGACATTAACAAATTCCCATCTGCCCATAACCGCGGGCACGGCTTTCGAAAGTTCAAATCCCTGCAGGGGAGTCCCTACTTAGCCCATGACAAGCTCTCACGGTCAACGAAGGAATAGACCTCCTCCCGAGACGTTCCGATCAGACTCGGTACCTCGGTTCTTCAAGACACTTCGACAGGTTAAAACAAGACCAGCAACACCGCCCGAATGTGCCGACAAATCCTGATAGGAGCTGCACATATCTCGTTCTCAGGGCACACTCAGATGAGACTAGCTACGAGTAAAACCAACCCTCAAGTTGCCCCGAGGTGGCCCCGCAGGCAGCTCAGTCGGACCAACACTCAGAGGAGCACTGGCCCCGGGGGGGGGGGGGTTAAATAAGATGACCCTCGGGCTCCGGAAACCCAAGGGAAAAAGAGGCTAGGTGGCAATGGTAAAACCAAGGTTGGGGATTGCTGGAAAAGCTTTAATCAAGGTGAACTATCAAGGGGTTCCCATTATAACCCAACCGCATAAGGAACGCAAAATCCGGGAACATAACACCGATATGACGGAAACTAGGGCGGCAAGAGTGGAACAAAACACTAGGCGAGAGGCCGAGCCTTCCACCCTTTACCAAGTATATAGATGCATTAAGATAACATGGCAATATAATGGTATCCCAACAAGTAAAATAATGTTCCAACAAGGAACGGTCTCCAATCTTCACCTGCAACTAGCAACACTATAAGAGGGGCTGAGCAAAGCGGTAACATAGCCAATCAATGGTTTGCTAGGACATGGTGGGTTAGAGGTTTGACATGGCAATTTGGGAGGCTTGAAAGCAAGTGGTAGGCATCGTAGCATTGGCATAGCAAAAGAGCGAGCAATCTAGCATAGCAAAGATAGTAGTGATTTCGAGGGTATGATCATCTTGCCTGCAAAGTTGTCAGAGTTGACTGGATCCTCGAAAGCAAACTCAACGGGCTCCTCGTTAGAGAACTCGTCTCCCAGCTCTACCCAAACAAGACAAGCAAACAAACGGAACACAATCAACCACGTGCAAAGTTCAAACAATAAGATGCAAAGATGGTATGCTATGCGGGATGCGATGCGGGATGCATATGCAAGATTTAACAAGGGATGCAAGAAACTGGCCTCAACTTGGGAATCCAAGTGTGCCACTGGAAAGATGAGATGAAATCGCTTGAAAACGATATAAAGAACGACGGAATCGGAGTTACGTTTGGAAATGGCAAGCGATTCAAATATGGCCACGTTCTGCGATTTACAGCAAGTAGTCATCTAAATGCAACAAGATGAACATGCTACAGCACCCAAACAAGACAACAAAATACATGGCAGGGATGCATTCAAGATGCTTAACAAAATTCTAGCACTGAGCTACGGCCAATTCATCCATTAACAGGTTCAAACAAGCATGGCAAAAATGCATATGACAGACAGATCTCAGACAGTGAAATCAACACTTGTCTGGAATTTCAGATCAGATAGCACTCTTCGGAGCAACAAAACTATATGCTACAGGACCTGAACATGGCAAAGTAAAGCATGGCATGTAGCTACTCAAAGAGCTTAACAAAAGTCCCTTAGTGACCTTGAGCCAAGAGGGATCAGAAAATACAATTGCAAGCATGTGAACATGGAAAAAACATAATCCGTTCTCAGACTTAGTGAAAACTGGAGCATGCTGAAACAGATATCAAGTAGGCATGTTTACGAGCTCGATGCACTTACTACGGAGCAAGTCATGACAAGTTAAGAATACACCCATCAAGAACACACAAAATGCAAGCTAGACATGGCAAGAACAATAGCATAGAATGCACAGATCAACTACAACATCCTCGGCAAAATCGCTAACAAGTAGACAATCTGCCCAGATTCACGAAGTAGCAAAAGTAGAGCTCGATTAACTCAAGCTAGGGTGCTCCATAATTGCAAACAAAGACATGGATGGATAGATCACTACAAGATTAACAAAACATCCTTACTGATCATCCTCAAAAGAGGCACGGATCACTAGGAAACAACATGAACATATGGCCATATGAGATAAACAGCTCAAGGACTTGGTGGAAATGCTAAGTCCCTGAAATCAGCATTACCAAGTGCCTCACTTTGCAAGCTTGTGCTAGTCACCACACACATCACAAAAATACATGGGTTGCACCTCTGGAAAGATGGCAAAACCCTTAACAAAACATATGTAGAGCTCATGGGCATATCATGCACACAATAATCATGGCAAAAGTGACAAATATCTAAATGGAGTAACAGATCTGACAATTAACTCAAGTAGCACTCTTGTAACAGCATTTCGGGCATCAAGATGAACTCAAATGAAAATGATGCAATGGAATGAAATGATGTGCTCTCTAAGACGAACATTTTGAT
>NC_053028.1:126744016-126803274 GCF_003073215.2 Triticum urartu
GTAGAAGAAGTACCGAGAGGGATCAAGTGATCCCATGGTATGGTAAGCATTGTCCATTACGCTTTGTGTACTAACCCATGGTCTACGTGAGAGTTCTTTTTGGGGTTAGGTATGTTTCCATGGTCTTGCGTCAAGAGGAAGATCTCATACAACCCATGGAGGATGACATCAAGTGGTGATCGTCATCAAGTTTGCAGTGTGCAAGTTCAAGTGGAGCAACTCGAAGAGTGGCTCACCCATAATGGAGTATGGGGGAGCAATCAAGCTTGAAGCTTGCGGTCCATTGTGGTGTCAATGGAATTGTGAAGATGTGCCAAAGAGTGGCTCACCCATAGTGGAGTACGGGGAGCAATCAACTAGTCTTCATCGAGCCAACACAATCAAGAAAGGTGGTCCAACTTGAGGAAGTCAAGATCGTCATCATCTAGCTCAAGTGGACTATGTGCAAGGCAAAGGTTTGCCCTTGATAGGTCTTCTGTTTTACTGGTCTCATAGTGGTAGTTGGGAGACCGGGTTGTAGGATCGATTGTCGTACTATCAAGGGGGGGCTCTCTAGTGAGTAGCTTGATCATATCGCTCGTGGAGAGCTCAAACCATTGCATCCTTACATTATCTTTCTTGTTTCTTGTTTGGTTCCATTTGTGAGTCTTAGAGCTTATGGTCATCTTGATGACAAGCTTGAGTTCATCGAAAACGGAGTTCGCATGCATCTTCTATGATGTTTTCGGTGTTGGAGGTTTTACCGGTCTTATCTGAGGAAGGGTTCTTATCATTTTATTATGGTTCTTTTCTCATTTGCTTATTATTGTTATTTCTCTCAAGATTGTGTTAGCCCTTGTCGTTAGCTTTCCAACAAACTTGGTTTCGTTGTATTCGGAGCTCGTATGCGAAAGTTGTGGCTGTTTTGATATTGCCTGTTTTACACAGAGGGGTTGTACCGCTCCATGGAGAGGTTGTACCGCTTGACCGGTACAACCGGTGTTTGGAGCGGTTGTACCGCTCCAGAATTGGTCCAGAGGTTGTACCAGTCATGTACCGCTCTACCACCGGACTGGTCTCTATTATGGTGCGGTTGTTGGGCGGTTGTGGGCCGGTTGTACCGCTTATTGCCTGTTACCGGTTGTACCGGTGCTCATAGAGGTTGTACCGCTCCTATGTTATTTTGTACATAACGGGCAGATTCGCGGGGACCTATTTAAGGGGGTCTTCTTCCCCAATGGTTTCCCATCTCTTGAGCTCGTTTTTGCCCCCATTGTTGACCTTCTTTGAGCTTGCTAACTCTCAATCCCTCCATGGATTCTTGCTAGTTTTTGAGGGAAAAGAGAGAGGAGATCTAGATCCACATTTCCACCAATCACTTTCTCCTCTATGTGAGGGGAACCCCTTGGATCTAGATCTTGGAGTTCTTGGTGTTCTCCTTCTTGTTCTTCCTCTCATTTTCCTCCCTAGCATTAGTTGCTCCGGTGGGATTTGAGAGAGAAGGACTTGGTCACTCCGTGTGCCCTTGCCATTGCATTTGGTGCATCGGTTTGAGTTCTCCACGGTGATACGTGGAAGTGAAGTTTGAGAAGATTATTACTCTTGGGTGTTTGGGCACCCCAGAGCTTGTTCCTCTTGGGTGCCTTGGCGCCCTAGACGGTTGGTGTTGTTCGGAGCTCAATCATTGTGGTGTAAAGCTCCGGGCAAGCGTCGGGTCTCCAATTAGGTTGTGGAGATCGCCCCGAGCAATTTGACGGGTACCGGTGACCGCCCCCAAGTGTTGCCAAAGTGTACGGGTTCGGTGACCGCCCCCAAGGTTTGCCATTTGTATGGGTTTGGTGACCACCCTCAAGGGTCCCTTAGTGGAATCACGACATCTTGCATTGTGCGAGGGCGTGAGGAGATTACGGTGGCCCTAGTGGCTTCTTGGGGAGCATTGTGCCTCCACACCGCTCCAAACGGAGATTAGCATCCGCAAGGGTGTGAACTTCGGGATACATCATCGTCTCCGCGTGCCTCGGTTATCTCTTACCCGAGCTCTTTACTTATGCACTTTACTTTGTGATAGCCATATTGTTTCTTGTCATATATCTTGCTATCACATAGTTGCTTATCTTGCTTAGCATAAGTTGTTGGTGCACATAGGTGAGCCTAGTTGTTTTAGGTTTTTTTCTTGACAAATTAACCGCTAGGTTTATTCCGCATTTGTTCAAGCCTAATTCGTAATTATTTTAAAACGCCTATTCACCCCCCTGTAGGCGACATCCACGATCTTTCAGACCGGATACTTGAACCACTGTTGACGATTATGCTAGGCGGAGCTAGGTACAATACACTATCTACTCATAGTAGACTTCATGACATGCATGCCACCATCATAGTCTCCCCCGGAGGGTTAGAACTCATGATAATTAAGAGTTTCCACGTGGACGCGGCCTCTCTAAGCATTCTCCGTCATTCCCGGGGCAATTGCAAAGACTAGGAGCAGTAGGATTTTACTGTCACCTCGAATTACCTCCGCGTCCTAAACCTTTACAATGACAATGATATACTTCGTGGCCATGAGGCACAAATGCTGAGTGAGGCCCCTTCACAACATTCACGAAGTTATTAAACTAAGCATTCAACAGGGGATCTCATATCCACAATAATGTTTCAAGATCCTACACATACCAAGGTTCATCCATATCCCCGAAAAGTGGGGGTCTACTCACACACGAGCACAACAAACATTATAGCAGCGGTAATGGCATGCATGGATGAATGATTCAAATGAGACACCAAAGGATCCACTATGACTTTTGATGTTACAGATGATAAGGATGATGATGATGATGATGACAGTGACGGTGGTGATTGATATGTCCCATACGTATCTACTTTTCCAAACACTTTTACTCTTGTTTTGGACTCTAATTTGTATGATTTGAATGAAACTAATCCGGACTGATGTTGCTTTCAGCAGTACTACCATGATGGTGTTTTTATGTAGAAATAAAAGTTCTCGGATTGGGCTAAAGATTTACGAAGATTATTTTCAAAATATATAAAAATACCGACGAAGTGTCTACTGGAAGGGGCCACCCCAGGGGCCATGAGCTCAAGGGGCACGCCCATCCCCCTGAGCGCGCCTAGAGAGCTAGTGCCCCCCCTAGACCAAGGGCAACCCTAAATCCAACTCTATAAAGACCGTCTCGTGGAGAAAATAATAAGAGAGAAAGTTTCACCGCGTTTTACGATACAGAGTCGCCCCACCTCCCGATCTTCATCGGAAGGACTGTTCTGGAGTCCGTTTGGGGCTCCGGAGAGGGTAATTCGACATTGTTGTCATCATCAACCCTTCTTCATTGCCAATTTCATGATGCTCACCACCTTTGGAGTTAGTAATTCCTTCGTAGGCTTGCTGGATGGGTGATGGAGTTGGGATGACATTTATCATGTAATCGAGTTAATTTGGTAGGGCTTGATCCCTAGTATTCATTATGTTCTGACATTGATGTTGCTGTTGGGGAACGTAGCAGAAATTCAAAATTTTCTACGCATCACCAAGATCAATCTATGGAGAAGTCTACCAACGAGGGAAGGAGAGTGCATCTACATACCCTTGTAGATCGCTACGCGGAAGCGTTCAAGTGAACGGGGTTGATGGAGTCGTACTTGTCGTGATCCAAATCACCGATGATCCTAGTGCCGAACGGACGGCACCTCCGTGTTCAACACACGTACAGCCCGGTGACGTCTCCTACGCCTTGATCCAGCAAGGGGAGAAGGAGAGGTTGGGGAAGACTCCATCCAGCAGCAACATGACGGCGTGGTGGTGGTGGAGGAGCATGGTACTCCAGCAGGGCTTCGCCAAACACCACAAGAGACGAGGAGGGAGAGGGGTAGGGCTGCGCCAAGAAGGAGAGGAACTCATCTGTTGGCAGCCCCAAGTCCTCAAGTATATATAGGGGAGAGGGAGGGGTGCGCCCCACCTAGGGTTCCACCCTAGGGGCGGCGGCCAGCCCCAATCCCATCTAGGGTGGCGGCCAAGTGGAGGGGGAGAGAGAGGCGCACCAGGCATGGGCCTTAAGGCCCATCTGCCTTTAGGGTTTGCCCCCTCTTCCCCTTAGGCGCATGGGCCTTGGTGGGGAGGCGCCCCAGCCCACTTAGGGGCTGGTCCCTTCCCACTATTGGCCCATGTAGGCCTCCGGGGCTGGTGGCCCCACCTGGTGGACCCCCGGACCCCTCCGGTGGTCCCGGTACACTACCGGTGATGCCCGGAACACTTCCGATGGCCAAAACCATACTTCCTATATATTAATATTTACCTCCGGACCATTCCAGAACTCCTCGTGACGTCCGAGATCTCATCCGGGACTCCGAACAACATTCGGTAACCACGTATATCTATTCCCTATAACCCTAGCGTCATCGAACCTTAAGTGTGTAGACCCTACGGGTTCGGGAGTCATGCAGACATGGCCGAGATAACTCTCCGGCCAATAACCAACAGCGGAATCTGGATACCCATGTTGGCTCCCACATGTTCCACGATGATCTCATCAGATGAACCACGATGTCGAGGATTCAATCAATCCCGTATACAATTCCCTTTGTCTAGTGGTACGATACTTGCCCGAGATTCGATCGTCGGTATCCCGATACCTTGTTCAATCTCGTTACCGGCAAGTCTCTTTACTCGTTCCGTAACACATCATCCCGTGATCAACTCCTTGGTCACATTGTGCACATTATGATGATGTCCTACCGAGTGGGCCCAGAGATACCTCTCCGTTTACACGGAGTGACAAATCCCAGTCTCGATTCGTGCCAACCCAACAGACACTTTCGGAGATACCTGTAGTGTACCTTTATAGCCACCCAGTTATGTTGTGACGTTTGGCACACCCAAAGTATTCCTACGGTATCCGGGAGTTGCACAATCTCATGGTCTAAGGAAATGATACTTGACATTAGAAAAGCTTTAGCACACGAACTACACGATCTTTGTGCTAGGCTTAGGATTGGGTCTTGTCCATCACATCATTCTCCTAATGATGTGATCCCGTTATCAACGACATCCAATGTCCATGGTCAGGAAACCGTAACCATCTATTGATCAACGAGCTAGTCAACTAGAGGCTTACTAGGGACATGGTGTTGTCTATGTATCCACACATGTATCTGAGTTTCCTATCAATACAATTCTAGCATGGATAATAAACGATTATCATGAACAAGGAAATATAATAATAATCAATTTATTATTACCTCTAGGGCATATTTCCAACAGTTGCTATGACTTTGTTATGCTTAATGCTTGTCACTAGGGCCGAAGTGTCATGATTTCATATCTGAACTTATTATGTTTTCACGAATATATGTGTGTTTTGGATCCTATCTTGCAAGTTGTATGCATCTATTACGTGTTTTGATCCGCATACCCCAAGGTGATAATAATTGGGATTCTTTCCGGTGATGGCCGTAGTATGAAGAGTACATGTATTCACTATGTGTTAGTGTTTTGTTTCAGTTCTCTATTAAAAGAAGGCCTTAATATCCCTTAGATTTCCTTATGGGCCCCGCTGCCATGGAAGGGTAGGACAAAAGATGACATGCAAGTTCTTATTATAAGAATGTATGGCTATATACGAAATACATGCCTACATTACATTGATGAATTGGAGTGTGCCACTCTAGGTTGTAACTATTACATGATGAATGCCATCCAACACCAATATCTATCATTGATCCAATGCCTACACTTTTCTCATATTGGTCTTTGCTAAGTTATTATTGCTGCTGCTATTACAATCATCACAAAACTGCTACTGTTGTTGTTCCTATTACTATTGCTATAGTTACTGTTACTATCAAAACTATCAAATTTCTATTCTACTAAACACTTTGCTGCAAGGAACCTTTCAGATGTAGCAAAAGAATTTTTTCTTTTGCAAGAAGAAGGACAACGGAGATACGAACTCTTTGAAAGAGTGGATGCACACGGATTGCCGCCGACATACCTTGACGCCAAGGAGACCCGGAAGGTGCGTGAACGCCTCAACATGATCTAGCCAAGCACATATGACAAGTCATCAGTCTTCCCAGCATCACATTCAAGCACAAGTTTCCCTTACCAGTTTAGTTTGACCTAGCATGCCCCAGGCACAGCCACCAATACATGTTCAGATACCTCCTTGTCTCTAATTGCATACCGTTGTCAAGGACGCCAAACAAGTACATCTCTTCCTCTTTTTCTAGCTAGTTTTGTTTAATAACACATACATTGTATGATGCCCTAAAAAGGGTCAATGTATGACAGGATGCAAAAACCACATAAGTGGGGTTCAACCCATGCTCTAGATATGTACTGGTTGATTTTATCTTCTATCAAGTACTAGCTCAATACCCATGCGTTGCCACGGAACAACAAATTTAGGCAGTGCTAGCAACCTATTGATGTCATGTAGACCTCATGGCTCCACACCACAAAACATCCATCACCATAGCACAACTTAAACTCTTGTAATCTCATAACAACATTTTCTCCGCCTCTGCCACCGTTGATAATGCATGACTTAGTGAATCCAATGACAATGATATTGCTTTGGAATATTTTTACCATGCAAAAGAATTTTTTTCCTCTATAAGGAAAGAATTTTAATACCATTTGAATATATATATATATAATATACTATTCAAAATATATAGTACATGTACTATTCAAAAACATGTTGCATACTTTAATCTTATTGAATGAAGTTGGAAGAGTATATGGAGTTCATCCGGAGCTTCCATTTTGTACAAATAAATATAGAAATATACAGAAAACTTAACAAGAAACAAATATGCCACACCATCAAATAAATTTTTAAGAAATGTTGTGAACATCTCATTAATGACACCATGCTTCTTGCTCAACTTGAGGAGACAAATTTAACCCCATGACCTCGTTGTCTGCAACACAACTTCTACGTACCGATTGAGCTTCAGGAAATCCCCTTGAAGGTGTAGCCTCATGGGAAAGTACTTCGACACCACATAGCCAAATTATTGACAAACTCCTTTGAAACAATGAGTAACACCATTCATTTAGTGTAGTGCTATAAGAATTGGAAGTCTATAATAGCCATGACTAATTTGGCCTATGCACAGGAACAATAGCACTATCCACGTTGGTTTGTATCACTTTCCAACAAACAAAGTAAGATTTAAGATACTTACTATAAATGTTCAAGTGTATGTCCTAACAAATAGAAATTAGTAAGACTTCAAAGAATCATGTAAGGTCAATAGCAGTTATTTGGAAAACTAATATGTATTTTTGTAGAAGTAGAAATACCAATTTGTAGCATTGACAAGACAACCATCTCAAATGCTATAAATATAAAGAAGTCAGTATAGTACATATGGTTAACTTTTGGCCAACAATATAGTACACATCTATGATTTTCTATTGCTAGGATCTCCTGTTCCGATAATGGAATCCATGTGTAAAGTACTACAAGATAAAGAGATTAATTGCACTAAGCCTTCTCAAATATCGATGCCCCATTATATAGTATTCTAGTGAAAAAAGAGATAAACATACAAGTTCATTTAAAAACTATAAGGAGAACATGTGTGATGTTCTCACCACAAATTTTCTCAGGTATTGACAACATTTTGTTTACAAATTCCACAATAAGCTTGGTGTTCTCCAGCTGCTTATTTTTCAGGGTCACCTTCTTGTTCTTTCTTTATGGAGTCCCCTTCTCCCTTATGCTTTCCCCTTGTATGCTAATAAAAGAATAAGGTACATAAGCGCTTGTATAGCAAAAAATAAGAATCTTTATTGTTTGTAGAACCTGACAAGTACATGTTTATGTTTCCAAGAAAGGCATTACACCAACATTATTATTTATCAGCACATTAGCGCACAAAGTCCAGGAAATCCCCTTTGATGCCTGGGCTCAAATGAGCCCGGTGAACAGTACCATGATTAAAAATAGAAAAAAGTGTCAAAAAATTCCGAATTTTTTGTGCAAGCAAGATGCGCATGTGCGTGATGTTCGTGCAAAATTTGATAATGTTTGGACATTCGAGTAGCGCGCAGCAAAAAAAAAACAAATCCAGGCATGAATAGTGTTGTTTTCCAAAAGTTTCTCTCAGCCCTGAATTTGATTTTTTTGACACGAGCTCCTCAAATGTTCAAACTTCTCCAAATTTGGCACGAACATCACACACTCAAGTATATTTCATCACAAAACAATGTAATTTTTTGAATTTGTTTACTATTTTAAATCGTGATACTGTTCACTCCTGGGCTCATCTGAGCGCATGAGCCAAAACTCTGCTCTCACAAAGTCCCTTGTACTGTAAAATGAGCACAACCTAGTAATTTGTCATAGTAGGAGAACATCTCAAAAAGGGTTTATGAAGGATAGTGAAAATCTAATAACTAATCAAAGATTGCCAGATAGGTTGATGGCAAGAGACACAGATGAATACATTGCCATAAAGGGAAATACAGGAAGAGGAGCTATATATACGCCCCAAAAACTAGTAGAGTAGGTTGGAGAAGAATGACCTCACGACAGGACCTGGTTCACCTCTCTGGAGGCTGTGAGGCTGGGCACGATAAGGCTCATGTTTTATGCAAATTTTGATTCTTCATGAACAGTATGTACGACAATAAATTGCTTGTGATAAAAAATATAATAGTATATAGTGAGCACCACAATTGAAGTCATGGGTAATTCGGATTTTCCATTGTCTTAGTGTTTTTCATGTCAATTTAAATACTTATCCTAAAAGAACTACAAATAAGATTCAGAGGTTGCCTTTGTCTAGCTAAGTTGTGGGTTAGTGGTTAACATGGACGAAAAAATACATCACCACATCCTTGTCTGTCATTGTCATGATAGTGACAGCAAGAAAAACAGGCATGCATAAATAAATGAAAATATGGTAAATTTTCATCGCTCTAGCTCTCTTTTACATTGAAAGTAGAGAAGGGGGTTGAATGATCGATGATGTTTAAAGCGAAATAAAGTTGACTGCATTATTAGCAAGATGACAGGGCAAACTGGAAACGCCGACCAAAATCAACAAGCAACTTCATTAGAGAACTGAGTGATCACAACTGATAATTGATGGTGCAAAAGTACTCGAAAAGTAAAGAAACATGTGCGTAACTCTCTGTTCTGATTGCCGTATCAGCGGGTTTATTTTCTTCCCGTTTTTTGAATTTACAATTGTTGCAAGTACAGTCTTTGGCTTGAATTTATGAGGTCAGTTTGGCAAGACACACGCGAAGAGGATTTCTACTGAATTGTGTGATGAAAAGAGTGGGATATGAGGGGGAGTATAAAGTATTGATTCTATATTAGATGGATGAACTAATGTATAGAACAGCTGCTGCACCCTTACTGATTCAAACATTTGAGTAACAAGTAAGAACGGCTGGTCGGATTCTATAGAAGTGGAAGATTCCAGAATTTTGAAAGGGGCAAAAGACCTCACTCATTTGATTCCATGATGGAGCAACCGCTGTTGCACACTTGACCGACAACGTGTGGCGCTGTGTAGGGTTGTGTGCATCATCACTGTTTCTTTTGCCCACGTCTCAGATTGGCAGTTAATAACATGAACAAATAACAGTTCTGAATATATTTCAAAACAAAGAATCACATACTTAATCACCAAGAACACATCACAAAATCTTTCTTGGAGGCGGAGAGGGAATCACCAAGCACATCACAAAATCTTTCTTGGAGGCGAAGAGGACACATCTCAGATATCTCCAACCTGCCCTTGCCGGAGGAGTGTCGCTGAACAAGGTCCTCACAGTGGTTCTTTCGAGCTTGTCCTCACCACCGGCGACGACCCATGCTCACACTGCCAGATCGGTCGATGTCCCGGGACGAGGCCATCATCGCCGCCCTGATCGACTGCTGCGCGGCCCAGCTACCCCCGAGTCACTGATGCTATTGACACACACTCCTGCGAGACCACGACACCACGTGCTGGGCCGTCATCGAGGTCATCGTCCAAGAAAGACCTGTCCTCCCAGGACAAGGACGATACTGTCACCACCTCCAAGGGCGCTCTTCCGGTCGCATGACGCCCGCAACCATCCACACGAGCCACCAGTAGTGGAGAGGGCGGGTTGAGGTTAAGGCCTAGATGAGATACGCGGCGCATGAGATCCAGTGCAGGGTTGCCGACTGGGTGGTTCGGGACTCGGGAGAGAGATCTGCGGATGGAGATCGTGGGAGAAGTGGAGGACGTGCGGGGCTTTTTTCTTGTGGTTTTCGCTGCTATAGATCGCGAGGTTTTTCTATCGTCGATTTTTTTTTCTGCGGGCGTGGCCCATCGCACAGATGGTTGTCGTAGAAGGAAGGTGGGGATCGAATGAGGTCGAACCATCACGACGTTCGATCCCCCTTTAATAGTATAGATTTCTTAGTGAAAATAGATAATTAAATTTAGATTGTAGCATTGGAAACCAAACATATAATTTTATTTGGACGGTTTTAGTTGACTAGGCTTTGAAATGCATAATTGCTTAAGATTGAATATAAAACAAACAGAACTCATTGCAACGTACCGGATATATGCGCTAGCTTTATTTGTTTATTTTACACATACATAATTATTAAAGAAAACACATATGTAATTGTTTAGGACTCCCTCCGTCACAAATAAATGTCGTTGATTTAATACAACTTTGTATTAAGCACTATAAATCAGCGGCACTTATTTTGGGACGAAAAGAGTATTTTAAATATATTCTTGTATCTGCTAACATTTGTTTAGTAGAGATTCACATGATGTTCTACTTTCACATACAATTCTCATTAAATTTAAACACATGAAAATTCTCCTTCCCGTTGCAACACACGTGCATATGTGCTAGTCTCTATTCCTAATGGACGACTTGATGAATAGTTTGCGTGGTTTATTTTCGCCGTTTTTTTCGTCATCCTCCCACCTTCGGTTTTTCTTTCGTCTCTCCGCCTCAATCGTAAAAAAAACAGCCTCGAGACTCCCCTCGATCTGTTTCCTCGTTATCAAGACTCCCCCAGCCGCTGAGATGGTTAGGTGGACAGTGGTATCCCTAACCCACCAGGGTTCAAATCCTGGTGCTCGCATTATTCCTGGATTTATTTCAGGATTTCCGGCGATGCGCTTTCAGTGGGAGGAGACGTTCCCGTCGACGACGAGGCGCCTACGGTGACTTCGTAAATCTCAAGATGATATGCCGGCTCAGTCTCTCGAAGGTGCTCATAGGGGTAGAGTGTGTATGTGCGTTCATAGGAATGAGTATATGCGCGTGTATATAAGCGCTTGTGTCTGTACTGATGCTCAAAAAAGAATCCGCCAGCCGCTGAGCCCTTCACCGCCTCTGAGATCCGCAGTCGCCGCCGCCCCTCTGATTCTGGCCGACGCCATCCGACTCACGCGCCGGCCGCCACCAGCACGGCTCACCCTTGTCGCCCCAATCGATGCACATCACCTCCTCGCCGTTCCCTCCCTGCGCGCGCCCCTGCGGCTAACCCTAGCCGCCAACCCATGTGCGGCTGCTGATGACGCCGCTCTGTCGAGCCCCCGTCCCCCGCTCGCCTTCTCCCCCGCCGTTGATGCTCGCCCTCGCTCCCGGTCGCCACGCTGTGGCGCCCTTCGTGGATGCCGTCAGCTCCGAGGAGGCCAGCGCCGCTGTCACGTCGGCCTTGCTGATCGTGATCCACGAGCTCACATCGCTCAATGGGTCCTCCCTCTCTAGGCTCCGCACTGCATGAGGTCATCGACTCCTTCGCCAGCCCCAATTTACGGCCAAGCCCGATTCTACGGAAAGTTGATGTAAGTGATCTTATTACTGTCATATGCAAGTTAT
Source organism: Triticum urartu (assembly GCF_003073215.2). Classification (NCBI taxonomy): domain Eukaryota; kingdom Viridiplantae; phylum Streptophyta; class Magnoliopsida; order Poales; family Poaceae; genus Triticum; species Triticum urartu. The sequence continues at coordinate 126,755,856 of NC_053028.1, forward strand.
AGGAATTGGGAGAAGTTGTGTTACATTAAAGCTTGTGTTGGAAGAACTGATGATTGGGTCACCGGTCAGCTCGTATTAGATGGGAGGATACCACGGGTGTTAAGCATTCCCCGATTCTGGACACTTGAATGTCGACTTATCTCATCTTGGAGATCTTCTGGCATTCTGAATATGTGCACTAACTGTTATCTGTCTACTGTGTTTTTGATGTGTAATAAATGGATGCGTCCCTAATAAGACACGGCTCTATAGGGCATATTTCTGCAATGATTTGATTTAAGTGATCTTATTACTGTCTTATGCAAGCTAATATTTTTCCGATCAAGGTTGTGTTGGAAGAACTGATGATTGGGTCCTCTGAATATCTCGTGTTACAGAAACAATGATCAAGGTTCAGTCTACTCTAATGCCTGACTATTGGAGGCCTTAAGCTATTCGGTTATTATTATTTTTTGAACTAGGGTTAATGCCTTCACATTTCAAAGTGTTGTGTGTGCATTCGCATAACTACTTGTGTTACGAGTGCAGGATTCAAAGAATTTCTGTTGGGAAATCAAAGGGGGCAATAACTTCAATTGGGAGAAGTCGCTGGAAAATAAGGTTAGAGCGATAACCTTTGTTAAACACATTGGTTGTTAATATTTGGCAGACGTATAGATGATGCCTATGAGGCTATCACCCAATATCATTATTCTTTATCTTGCATAATCAAGAAAAATATTAGATTAAATGGATTGTACAGGATAATTCTGGCTACTTTGGTATGACGACGTTTAAAGGGGCTAGAAGTATAATTGATTTCGTGTTGAAGGATCTTTTCATGACAAATTTAATAAATTTGTCATGTTTCCATTGATTGCCTATTTGCTCACTCTGTGTAGAATGGTGAACATTTGTAGCATGGTCACCTGGTCATGGTTTGATTATTTTTATCAATGCACATACCTTCAGAAAATGACCCAATGAGGCTAGCTTGTTCTTTCTACTTATGTACCTACACGTGGGATGTTCTGTTAATTTTGTTGTGTAAATAATCATTCTTTGTGTTGATGAGCAATGATAATGACTCCTAAAATTACAAAAATTGCTGAAAGTACGCTTTGGTGCTGCGTCAGTGTATGCGTACTAAGCTGAAAAGAAGATGATTGTATATTTTGCTTTATAGTGCACTGGTTCACGAGATTGATGCTGAGAAGATTCAGTTTGCCCTGCTACACATGAGAATATTATTTTGCTTGAAAATATATTGTTTTCTCGGTGCACATACCTTCAGAAAAGGAGAAGTGCTTGAACGAAGATTCTCCTCCGTCATCTAACCGATGGTCAGATGTTTGTGCTTTTCCATCATGGTTTAGCCTAGGATCACTATTTCTTTTCTACAGCATGTCCTTCTCGGGAAAGTTGTTGTCGATAACTCAATTGATGTGTTCCTTTTTTTCTTCAAGAAACTCGATATTGATCAGGCAGGAAGGAGGAGGTGGAGGAGGCGAGAAGCTGTGGCGTCACGCTCTCCCCCGATGCTTTCAAGTCATCCGCCCTGCAGCTAACCTCCGAGCAGAGACCCAAGCCCAAGGTAATGCTCGCCTGTTCCATAGCTGTTTTTAGCTTCCTTTTTGGTGTGACCTAACCATATGAGTATGTCACAATCAGGGGGCGATCAATATTTTCAAAGGATGATACTGTGAAGGTTTTCGCATGCAGGTAATTTTTGTGACCTAGCAGGAACCATTAGTATGCAGATGTTGCCTTCTTAATGAACAAGTTTACAAATAGTCGAACGCCATGCTATGTTGTTCATTAATATATTCTTGCAAGTAAACTGGATCTGGTTCTTCATAGTTGCAGATTTTGTAGCTTGCAAGATTAGTAGAAGTTCAAAATAAATTGACTGTAGGTAATGGATCAGAGAAAGTCTATCAATCAAATTAATGTTCAATTGCATGGACAAGAGAAAGTATATTATTAATCACAAATCTAAGAAGATAGTGACCCTTGTATTAGTTTTAGAGAATTAACATAAAAAGATATATTAGTTTCAGATTGAACTATTGGCAAAATAATATTTAAATCTTCTGTACTCCACTGATCTGCCAATTCTACTGTTTTTGTACCACAAGGCATGCTGTAAGTTTTTGTTGTCCAATAGTCTGCTAACTTTACTCGCTATATTCAAGATGTATGTGATGTTTAGTTTGTTTTATTCCCTTCTATATTCATGGCTTATCCTATACTAAATGAGGACTAACAGAAACCAATTTGTCAATCTGTTAACCTGATCATAGCAACTGCTTAACTGGAAGTGATCTTTTTGCTCTTCCTGCTAATATAGTGCATACATATTTGAGCTGAATTGGTTGTCTTACGTTACATATGGCAGTGCAAATATGATCTTATGTTGTTGTGAACATTTATAATTTTTCATACCTTGGCTTTCACTAAACCGTTCATCACTATTCATACCAACGAGTGTGTTTAGTATGTTTGTGTTGACTTAGCAACAATGTAGAGGGTTTTCGGGGTCATCTTGTGTCAATGTTGACAAGAAGGTAACCCCCCCCCCCCTCATATATGTATGGCAAAGAGAAGACTCTGTTAATTTGGAGCTATGACAGAAGCACATCCACTCAAGCTGCTCGGACCATGTGTACGACTGCTGGGGATCCCTGCGCAATCCCACAGCTGGCATAGATGGACTGCTGTCACAGTGCGCATGCAGATAGACTATGACGACATTTTTGGTAGCGAGGTCTTTGCACACATCATGGCACACTTCCAAATCTGGGCCATCCTCGTGGAGTAAATTTGTTGCAGTTTTTCTAAACGCTTGTTCAAGTCAGCGTCATATTCTTTCTTATGTTTGTTGCTTGCATACAAGGCCTGCCGTGTGGTTTTGAATTTATAGTTTTCGAGTCTTAGTAATGCTGAATCCAGTTTAAATACAATATGAATGAACTTTTAGTTTCTCATAGCATGTTGATTTTGTTGGATATTTTTATCTCATGTCATCTTTTTTAATGATGATTTAAGATTGAACAGATAATTATTTGATTAATTTTTTGTAACAAGAAACTAAGAATTGACCCTGGATAAAGGAAGAAAATGGTCCATATAGAAAGAGACAGTAAGCTTCTTCAACGGTAAGCCATTCTCTGTACGGGAGATGCACATGTAATTTTTTGTTTCAAACCAGAATATATTATAGAGCCTACAGTTCAGTGGTCTTTAATTGGTTACTGCTATTTACCATCTGTTTATCTGGTTTGCATAGGTCTTTTGAGAACCGTTCTTCGACTGCATGGTGTTTTCTTTGTAACAATCCCCATGTGTTTGATAAATGCCTAGCTATATGTTTTATGCAGGTCATTCACGAGAAGCAATAATCTATAAGACTACTCGAGGAGATTGAGAGCATCAACATTTTACATGGATGACCTGAGGGGGAAGACGAGACTCGGAATGGTTTGATGGTAAAAATAGTCCATACTGCCGCTGCATGAGGACGGCAAAGGTATATGTGAAATACGATTAGTGTTGAGACACTAATTGAAAGTGAAACTATCCCTAAGTGGTTTTGGTAATTCTTAACAACATATAGCTCATTGAGCTAATGCTATTCCAAGATTAATATTTCAGGAAAAGCTCAATGAATGGCATGTCATGGATGAGGAAAGTGGACCCCTCAAAATATTAAGGACAAAAAGATTGGCTCAAGCTCAAAGATCAAAACTCTACATTTTATATTTTAGTGATCCAAGATCACATTGAGTCTATAGGAAAAGCCAATACTATCAAGGAGGGATGATGTGTTGCTTAATGGCTTACTTGCTTCAAAGTGCTTGGTGATATGTTCCAAAACCCTCAACTACCTTCCCACATCCACATATGACCTAAACCAAAAAGTCAAACTCGGCCCTACCGATTCTTTCTATCCGGAGTCACCGAGTTTCAAATGTCATAGCCACTGCCACAAACCCTAAGCAAATCGGTCTCACCGATAGGGATTTCGATCACACCGAGATGGGGTTGTAATCTCTCTGTTTTCCTTCGTAACGTTTTGGTCCTATCGAGATGAGCGATCGGTCCCACCAAGATTGCAATGTAAACTCTCTGTTTCTCTTTCGTAACATTTCGGTCCCACCGAAATGAGCGATCGGTACCATCGAGTTTATCTGACCAACTCTCTGGTTCGCTTATTACCAAAATCGGTCTCACCGAGTTTGTGTAATCGGTCACACCGAGATTACGTTATGCCCTAACCATAACCATATCGGTCCTACCGAGTTGCATCTCAGTCTCACCGAAAATCCTAACGGTCACTAGGTTTGCTAAATCGGTCTGATCGAGTCTTTCACTTCGGTCTCCCCGAGATTGGTAAATTGTGTGTAACTATTAGTTTTTGTGTGGAGGCTATATATATCCCTTCACCCACTCTTCATTCGTGGAGAGAGCCATCAGAGCATACCTACACTTTCAATACACTTTTTCTGGGAGAGAACCACCTACTCATGTGTTGAGGCCAAGATATTCCATTCCTACCATATGAATCTTGATCTCTAGCCTTCCCCAAGTTGCTTTCCACTCAAACCCTTTTTCCACCAAATCCATATCCTATGAGAGAGAGTTGAGTGTTGGGGAGACTATCATTTGAAGCACAAGAGCAAGGAGTTCATCATCAACACACCATTTGTTACTTCTTGGAGAGTGGTGTCGCCTAGATTGGCATGGTGTCACTTGGGAGCCTCCGACAAAGATTGTGAAGTTGAACCAAGGAGTTTGTAAGGGTAAGGAGATCGCATACTTCGTGAAGATCTACCGCTAGTGAGGCAAGTCCTTCATGGGCGATGGCCATGATGGGATAGACAAGGTTGCTTCTTCGTGAGCCCTTCATGGGTGGAGCCTTCCGTGGACTCGCACAACCGTTACCCTTTGTGGGTTGAAGTCTCCATCAACGTGGATGTATGATGACCCACAAGTATAGGGGATCGCAACAGCTTTCGAGGGTAGAGTATTCAACCCAAATTTATTGATTCGACACAAGGGTAGTCAAAGAATATTCTCAAGTATTAGCAGCTGAGTTGTCAATTCAACCACACCTGGAAACTTAGTATCTGCAGCAAAGTGTTTAGTAGCAAAGTAATATGATAGTGGTGGTAACGGTAACAAAAGTAAAGACAGCAAAAGTAATGTTTTTGGTATTTTGTAGTGATTGTAACAGTAGCAGCAGGAAAGTAAATAAGCGTAAACCAGTATATAGAAAACTCGTAGGCACCAGATCAGTGATGGATAATTATGCCGGATGCGGTTCATCATGTAACAGTCATAACCTAGGGTGACACAGAACTAGCTCCAATTCATCAATGTAATGTAGGCATGTATTTCGTATATAGTCATACGTGCTTATGGAAAAGAACTTGCATGACATATTTTGTCCTACCCTCCCGTGGCAGCGGGGTCCTATTGGAAACTAAGGGATATTAAGGCCTCCTTTTAATAGAGAACCGGAACAAAGCATTAGCACATAGTGAATACATGAACTCCTCAAACTATGGTCATCACCGGGAGTGGCCCAGATTATTGTCACTTCAGGGTTGCCGGATCATAACACATAGTAGGTGACTATAGACTTGCAAGATAGGATCAAGAACTCACATATATTCATGAAAACGTAATAGGTTCAGATCTGAAATCATGGCACTCGGGCCCTAGTGACAAGCATTAAGCATAGCAAAGTAATAGCAACATCAATCTCAGAACTTAATGGATACTAGGGATCAAACTCTAACAAAACTAACTCGATTACATGATAAATCTCATCCAACCCATCACCGTCCAGCAAAGCCTACGATGGAATTACTCACGCACGACGGTGAGCATCATGAAATTGGTGATGGAGGATGGTTGATGATGACAACGGCGATGAATCCCCCTCTCCGGAGCCCCGAACGGACTCCAGATCAGCCCTCCCGAGAGGTTTTAGGGTTTGGCGGCGGCTCCGTATCGTAAAACGCGATGATTTCTTCTTTTCAATTTTTTTTATCTTCGAAAGCAAATATATAGAGTTGGAGTTGGCGTCGGAGGGTTTCCAGGGGGCCCACGAGGTAGGGGCGCGCCCTAGGGGGGGGGGTGCCCCCCACCCTCATGAGAAGGGTGTGGGCCCCCTGGTCTTCATCTTTGGCGAGGATTTTTTATTATTTTTTCTAAGACCTCCCGTGGAGTTTTAGGTCATTCCGAGAATATTTGTTTTCTGCACATAAAACAACACCATGGCAATTCTGCTGAAAACAGCGTTAGTCCAGGTTAGTTCCATTCAAATCATACAAGTTAGAGTCCAAAAGTAGATACGACGGAGACGTATCAACTCCCCCAAGCTTAAACCATTGCTTGTCCTCAAGCAATTCAGTTGACAAACTAAAAGAAAGAAAGAAAAACTTTTACAAACTCTGTTTGCTCTTGTTGTTGTAACTATGTTAAGCCAGCATTCAAGTTTTCAGCATAGATCATAACTAACCACATTTGCAATAATTCTCAGGTCTCATAATTACTCATATCAATAGCATAATCAACTAGCAAGTCATAATAATAAATCTCGGATGACAACATTTTCTCAAAACAATCATAATATGATATAACAAGATGGTATCTCGCTAGCCCTTTCTGAGACCGCAAAACATAAATGCAGAGCACCTTTAAAGATCAAGGATTGACTAGACATTGTAATTCATGGTAAAAGAGATCCAATCATAGTCATACCCAACATAGATTAATTGTGATGAATGCAAATGACAGCTGTGCTCTCCAGATAGTGCTTTTTAATAAGAGGGTGATGAATCAACATAAAAGTAAATGGATAGGCCCTTCGCAGAGGGAAGCAGGGATTTGTAGAGGTGCCAGAGCTCGGTTTTACAATAAAGATAAATTGTATTTTGAGCGGTATACTTTCATTGTCAACATAACAACCGAGAGATGGCGATATCTTCCATGCTACACACATTATAGGCGGTTCCCAAGCAGAATGGTAAAGTTTATACTCCCGCTCCACCAACAAACATCAATCCATGGCTTGCTCGAAACAACGAGTGCCTCCAACATACATCAAGTCCCAGGGGGAGTTTTGTTTGCAATTAATTTTGATTTAGTTTGCATAAAGTATGGGACTGGGCATCCCGGTGACCAGCCATTTTCTCGTGAGTGAGGAGCGGAGTCCACTCCTCTTGAGAATAACCCGCCTAACACGGAAGATAAGGATAGCCTTGGTTGATACATGAGCTATTCGAGCATACAAAACAGAATGTTTATTTGGAGGTTTAGAGTTTGGCACATACAAAATTTACTTGGAACGGCAGGTAGATACCGCATATAGGAAGGTATAGTGGACTCATCTGGAATAACTTTGGGGTTTAAGGGATTGTATGCACAAGCAGTATTCCCGCTTAGTACAAGTGAAGGCTAGCAAAAGACTGGGAAGCGACCAACTAGAGAGCGACAACAGCCATGTACATGCATTAAAATTAATAAACATTGAATGCAAGCATGAGTAGGATATAATCCACCATGAACATAAATATCATGAAGGCTATGTTGATTTGTTTCAACTACATGCGTGAACATGTGCCAAGTCAAGTCGCTTAAATCATTCAAAGGAGGATACCACCCCATCACACCACATCATAATCATCTCAATAGCATGTTGGCACACAAGGTAAATCATATAACTCATAGCTAATCAAGCATGGCACAAGCAACTACGATCTCTAATTGTCATTGCAAACATGTTTATTCATAATAAGCTAAATCAAGAATGAGGGACTCATCATATTTACAAAAACAAAAGAGGTCGAGTTCATACCAGCTTTTTCATCTCAGTCAGTCCATCATATATCATCATAATTGCCTTTCACTTGCACGATCGAACGGTGTGAATAATAATAAGAGTGTGCGTGCATTGGACTAAGCTGGAATCTGCGAGTATTAAATAAACAAGAGAAGACAAGGCAATATGAGCTCTTGGTTAAATCAACAATAATGCATATAAGAGCCACTTCAACAATTTAATTATGGTCTTCTCCTACTGACCCCCAAATAGAAGAAAAGAAATAAAACTATTTACACGGGAAAGCTCCCAACAAGCAAAAGAAGAACGGGAAATATTTTTGGATTTTCTTTTTAATTATTACTACTACAGCAGAAAAATAAACTACTACTATTTTTTTTGTTTTTCTTAAGGTTTAACAAACACACAAGAAGAAAGCATAAAATGAAATAAACTAGCATGGATATTACAGTGAAAAAGTATGAGCACCGACATCTAGCAATGAGTGTGTGTGAACATAAATGTAATGTCGGTGGGAAATACGTACTCCCCCAAGCTTAGGCTTTTGGCCTAAGTTGGTCTATGGCCACGGCTGGCCTGGCGGATATCCATAATAATAGTTGTTGGGGTCGTACTGTGATGAGGAAGAATAGTTGGGATCAAACTGATGTGCAGCGGTTATCGCCTGCTGAGCTGCAGCGTGGAGTCGAGCTGTCTCCGCTCTCCTCTCGTACTCTTTTGCCTCCTCTCTGGTAATAACATATCTTCTTTTTGTCTGTGAATCAAAGAAGGCAGGAGCAGGGAGAGTAATACAGAAAACACGCCGTTTATCAAAAATTAAACGATATAAGAGAGGTGATTCAGGCCTCTCGACAAACTGGTGCGAAGCCATAGAGTTATAATCTAAATATGCAGGAGGCAACTCCGTATCACCCTCACGAATGTCTATTTCAAGAAAATGAGCTAAGCGGGTTGCATAAATTCCTCCAAAGAAATCTCCATTATGTCTATTATGATGCAACCTACGAGCTACAATGGCTCCCATATGATAAGATTGGTCTCCTAACACAGCACTCCTAAGAATGCTAAGATCAGGGACACACATGTGACATGCTTCATCCTTAGCATTTATGCATCTACCGATGAAGAGAGCAAAATAATGTATAGCAGGAAAGTGAATGCTCCCTATGGTAGCCTGCATTATATCTCTAGATTCCCCTACAGTTATACTAGCAAGAAAGTTCCTAAATTCAGATTTAGGGGGATCCATAACACTACCTCATGATGGAAGTTTGCAAGCAGAAGTGAAATCCTCTAAGTCCATGGTATAAGATTTGTCATAGAGATCAAACATGACTGAAGTAGAATTACGCGAAGATGAATACTCAAACCTCCTCACAAATGAACTTGTGAGACCATGATACTGGGGGCATTTGTTAGCCTCAAAATCCTCAAGACCGGCATTGCGCAAATATGCTTTAAATTCTTCTTTAATTCCTGCACGGTCCATAACATTTTCCGACGGCCATTCGCAAGGCCGTACTGGAGCGTCTTTGGTGGATCCTCGTCAGCATCGCGCATAGCAATACTGGGTCCTTACTTCTTAGAGGAACCACCTTGGAACATCCTACTAAGCATATTGTTTTTCTCTGAAAATTCTGAAATTTTTAGTAACTTCAAAATAAAAGTAAACCAAACTCAATAAAACTGATAGCAACTACTCCCACAAGTGCCTAGAGCCTATATCATGCATCAAAACTACTTGAAACCGTATAAATTTGACATGCAGGCTCAAGAACATGGTCACCTATGCAGCACAAATTTGCAAAGAATAAAACACTAGAACAAAAACATATTGGACCAATGGAGGAGTCACATACCAAGGAACAATCTCCCCAAGCAGTTTTGCGAGAGGTGCTTTGAGCAAGGAGATCGAAAATCACAGCAAAAGTGGCTGCAGCTCGTGCTTGAGTTGGTTTTTCGGGTTTGTGTGAGACAGAGGAAGAAGATGGGTGTTGGGATACGTGGAGGAGGGCCAGCGTGGGCCCACGAGGCAGGGGGCGCGCCCTAGAGGGGGGGCGCGCCCACCACCCTCGTGGTCAGGTGGCAGCTCCTCCCGCGGTGATTTTTGCACAGTAAATCCTCAAATATTCCCGAAAAAATCATATTAAATTGGCATGTCATTCTGAGGACTTTTATTTTCGGGATATTTTTATATTGCACGGATAAGCCAGGAAACAGACAGAAAAATACTATTTTTACTTTATTTCTACTAATTAACAGAAAATATAGAGAGGGTACAGAAGTTTGTGCTTCTAGTTTCATCTATCTCATGCTCATCAAAAAGAATCCACCAACAAGGTTGATCAAGTCTTGTTAACAAACTCAATCCGATAATCATGAAACCGGAGAAATTTTGAATAACACTAAGTTACCTCAACGGGGATATGCACATCCCCTATAATAAGTATTTCATATTTCTTTTTGACAGTAGGAAGAGGAAATTCAAAACCTCCAAATATAATCGATGGAATCTTTCTGATAGAATTGATACTATGAACTTGAGGTTGTTTCCTCGGAAAGTGTACCGTATGCTCATTACCATTAACATGAAAAGTGACATTGCCTTTGTTGCAATCAATAACAGCCCCTGCAGTATTAAGAAAAGGTCTTCCAAGAATAATAGACATACTATCATCCTCGGGAATATCAAGAATAACAAAGTCCGTTAAAATAGTAACGTTTGCAACCACAACAGGCACATCCTCACAAATACCGACAGGTATAGCAGTTGATTTATCAGCCATTTGCAAAGATATTTCAGTAGGTGTCAGCTTATTCAAGTCAAGTCTACGATATAAAGAGAGAGGCATAACACTAACACCGGCTCCAAGATCACATAAAGCAGTTTTAATATAATTTCTTTTAATGAAGCAAGGTATAGTAGGTACTCCGAGATCTCCAAGTTTCTTTGGTATTCCACCCTTAAAAGTATAATTAGCAATCATGGTGGAAATTTCAGCTTCCGGTATCTTTCTTTTATTAGTAATGATATCCTTCATATATTTAGCATAAGGATTTGTTTTGAGCACATCAGTTAATCGCATACGCAAAAAGATAGGCCTAATCATTTCAGCAAAGCGCTCAAAATCCTCATCATCCTTTTTCTTGGATGGTTTTGGAGGAAAAGGCATGGGTTTCTGAACCCAAGGTTCTCTTTCTTTACCATGTTTCCTAGCAACAAAGTCTCTTTTATCATAACGTTGATTCTTTGATTGTGGGTTATCAAGATCAACAACAGGTTCAATTTCTATATCATTGTCATTACTAGGTTGAGCATCATCATGAACATCATTATTAACATTTTCACTAGGTTCATGTTCATTACCAGATTGTGTTTCAGCATCAGACATAGATATATCATTTGGATTATCAGGTGGTTCAGCAATAGGTTCACTAGAAGTTTGCACAATTCTATCATTTTTCTTTTTCTTCTTTTTAGAAGAACTAGGAACATCAACATTATTTCTCAGAGAATCTTGCTCGATTCTCTTAGGGTGGCCTTCAGGATACAAAGGTTCCTGAGTCATTCTACCAGTTCTAGTAGCCACTCTAACATCATAATCATTTTTCTTACTATTAATTTCATCAAGCACTTCTTTTTGAGCCTTAAGTACTTGTTCTACTTGAGTGGTAACCATAGAAGCATGTTTGCTAACAAGTTTAAGTTCATCTTTAATATTAGCCATATAATCACCCAAGCGTCTAATCATATAAGCATTCTCTTTTAATTGTCTACCAAAATAAGCATTGAAGTCCTCTTGCTTATACATAAAGTTATCAAACTTATCCAAGAACTGACTAGCAATTTTAGTAGGAGGGATTTCAGCTTTATCATATCTATAGAGAGAATTTACCTTTACTACCTATGTCGGGATATCGGGGTCAGGAGGTTCTTCAATAAATAAAGAATTGAGACTATAAGTTTCTTCAACAGGCGGTGAATTAAGATCATGTATTTCTTCAATAGGAGGTAAATTCTTAACGTCTTCAGCTTTAATACCTTTCTCTCTCATAGATTTCTTTGCCTCTTGCATATCTTTGGGACTGAGAAATAGAACACCTCTCTTCTTCGGAGTTGGTTTAGGAATAGGCTCAGTAATTGGAGCAGGAGCTGGCTCAGGAGGTGCCCAATTATTTTCATTTGTCAACATATTATTCAATAGAATTTCAGCTTCATCCGGTGTTCTTTCCATGAAAAGAGAACCAGCACAACTATCCAGGTAATCTCTGAAAGCATCGGTTAGTCCATTATAAAAGATATCAAGTACTTCGGGTTTCTTAAGAGGATGATCAGGCAAAGCATTAAGTAACTTCAGAAGCCTCCCCCAAGCTTGTGGGAGACTCTCTTCTTTAATTTGCACAAAGTTGTATATTTTCCTCAAAGCAGCTTGTTTCTTATGAGCAGGGAAATATTTAGCAGAGAAGTAATAAATCATATCCTAGGGACTACGCACACAACCAGGATCAAGAGAATTAAACCATATCTTAGCATCACCCTTTAATGAGAACGGAAATATTTTGAGTATATAAAAGTAACGCGATCTCTCATCATTAGTGAACAGGGCAGCTATATTATCTAACTTAGTAAGATGTGCCACAACAGTTTTAGATTCATAGCCATAAAATGGATCAGATTCAACCAAAGTAATTATATCAGGATCAGCAGAGAATTCATAATCCTTATCAGGAACACATATAGGTGAAGTAGCAAAAGCAGGGTCGGGTCTCATTTTATCTTTAAGTGATTCTTTGTTCCATTTAATTAATAACCTCTTAAACTCATATCAATCTTTGCAAGCAAAAATAGCGGCAGAAGATTCCATATCAAAAAGATAGCCCTTAGGAATAACAGGCATATTTTCATCATCACTATCATCATCGTATTCAGATTCAATAGTTTCTTTTTCTCTAGCCCTAGCAATTTGTTCATCAAGAAATTCACCAAGGGGCACAGTAGTATCAGACATAGAAGCAGTTTCATCATAAGTATCATGCATAGCAGAAGTGGCATCATCAATAACATGCGACATATCGGAACGAATAGCAGAAGCAGATGTAGGTGTCGCAAACTTACTCATAACAGAAGGTGAATCAAGTGCGGAGCTAGATGGCAGTTCCTTACCTCCCCTCGTAGTTGAGGGATAGATCTTGGTTTTTGGATCTCTCAAGTTCTTCATAATGATAAGCAGATATAAATCCCAAGTGACTCAAAGAATAGAGCTATGCTCCCCGGCAACATCGCCAGAAATTAGTCTTGATGACCCACAAGTATAGGGGATCGCAACAGCTTTCGAGGGTAGAGTATTCAACCCAAATTTATTGATTCGACACAAGGGTAGCCAAAGAATATTCTCAAGTATTAGCAGCTGAGTTGTCAATTCAACCACACCTGGAAACTTAGTATCTGCAGCAAAGTGTTTAGTAGCAAAGTAATATGATAGTGGTGGTAACGGTAACAAAAGTAAAGACAGCAAAAGTAATGTTTTTGGTATTTTGTAGTGATTGTAACAGTAGCAGCAGGAAAGTAAATAAGCGTAAACCAGTATATAGAAAACTCGTAGGCACCAGATCAGTGATGGATAATTATGCCGGATGCGGTTCATCATGTAACAGTCATAACCTAGGGTGACACAGAACTAGCTCCAATTCATCAATGTAATGTAGGCATGTATTTCGTATATAGTCATACGTGCTTATGGAAAAGAACTTGCATGACATCTTTTGTCCTACCCTCCCATGGCAGCGGGGTCCTATTGGAAACTAAGGGATATTAAGGCCTCCTTTTAATAGAGAACCAGAACAAAGCATTAGCACATAGTGAATACATGAACTCCTCAAACTATGGTCATCACCGGGAGTGGTCCCGATTATTGTCACTTCGGGGTTGCCGGATCATAACACATAGTAGGTGACTATAGACTTGCAAGATAGGATCAAGAACTCACATATATTCATGAAAACATAATAGGTTCAGATATGAAATCATGGCACTCGGACCCTAGTGATAAGCATTAAGCATAGCAAAGTCATAGCAACATCAATCTCAGAACTTAATGGATACTAGGGATCAAACCCTAACAAAACTAACTCGATTACATGATAAATCTCATCCAACCCATCACCGTCCAGCAAGCCTACGATGGAATTACTCACGCACGGCGGTGAGCATCATGAAATTGGTGATGGAGGATGGTTGATGATGACGACAGCGACGAATCCCCCTCTCCGGAGCCCCGAACGGACTCCAGATCAGCCCTCCCGAGAGGTTTTAGGAATTGGCGATGGCTCCGTATCGTAAAACGCGATGATTTCTTCTTTTCTATTTTTTTCTCTCCGAAAGCAAATATATAGAGTTGGAGTTGGCGTCGGAGGGTTTCCAGGGGGCCCACGAGGTTGGGGGCGCGCCCTAGGGGGGGGGGGCGTCCCCCACCCTCGTGAGAAGGGTGTGGCCCCCCTGGTCTTCATCTTTGGCGTGGATTTTTTATTGTTTTTTCTAAGATGTTCCGTGGAGTTTCAGGTCATTCCGAGAATATTTATTTTCTGCACATAAAACAACACCATGGCAATTCTGCTGAAAACAGCGTCAGTCCGGGTTAGTTCCACTCAAATCATACAAGTTAGAGTCAATGTACGATCACCAATTGGAACCACGACAAAAACATTTGTGTCTCCTACTGCGTTTGAATCCTCCAAACCCTTCCCTTTACATTCTTGCAAGTTGCATGCTTTATTTTCCGCTGCTCATATACTCTTTGCATGCTTGCTTGAATTGTGTTAAGATTGCTTGACTTGTGCTAAGATAGCTAAAATCTTCCAAAGACTAAAATTGGGAAACGGATAGATTTTTATTGGTCAAGTAGTCTAATCACCTCCCCCTAGACATACTTTCGATCCTACAAGTGGTATCAGAGCCTTGGTCTCCATTTGCTTTGATTTCCATAGCTTTTGGTGGTCATAGCCTTGGTTTCACAACCTAGGAGAGTATGGCGTCTAGCGAGGGAAATTATCACCGTAGAGGTCCTTACTTTGATGGTACTAATTTTGCTAGTTGGAAGTGTAAGATGAAAATGCATATTCTTGGACATAACCCCGCCGTTCGGGCTATTTTGTGTGTTGGCTTGCAAGGTGAATTCTTTGACGAGAGAGAACCGAATCGTGAAGCTACCACAGATGAGTTGAAGATGCTACAGTACAATGCTCAAGCTTGTGATATCCTCTTCAACGGATTGTGCCCCGAAGAATTCAACAAAATCAGCCGTCTTGAGAATGCAAAGGAAATTTGGGATACTTTTATTGACATGCATGAAGGTACCGACTCCGTTAAGGAATCCAAGTTGGATGTGCTTCAAAGTCAACTTGACAAGTTCAAAATGAAGGATGGTGAAGGTGTCGCTGAAATGTACTCTAGGCTTGCTCTTATCACAAATGAGATTGCCGGCTTAGGAAGTGAAGAGATGACCGACAAATTCATCATCAAGAAGATCCTAAGAGCCTTGGATGAAAAATACGATACCGTATGCACATTGATCCGAATGATGCCAAATTACAAAGATCTCAAGCCAATGGAAGTCATTGGAAGAATTGTTGCTCATGAGATGTCACTCAAGGATAAGGAGGAGCTCCATAACAAGTCAAGTGGTGCTTACAAAGCCTCATGTGAAGCTCCCACATCATCAAGTGAGAAACAAACCTTCAATGAAGAATTGAGCCTAATGGTGATGAACTTCAACAAGTTCTACAAGAGTAGAAGCAAGGAGAGAAGTTCCAAGTCAAGGTCCTACAATGACAAAAGATCATCTAGTCGAGAGCGAAACTGCTACAATTGTGGAAGACCCGGACACTACTCCAATGAGTGTACGACTCCCCACAAGAGAAGAGAAGATTCTCCCAAAAGAAGAAGTAGAAGAGAAGAATCACCATCAAGGGAGAGAAGGAGTAGGGATGATCGATATGAATGAAGACACCCTCGGAGAAGCAAGGATTCGGAGAGGAAGGACAAGTCATCAAGGAGCTACACAAAACGAAGACATCAAGCTCATGTTGGTGAATGGGTATCCGGCTCCGACTCCGACAATGACTCCGAGAGAAGCTATCACTCCGACTCCGAATATACTCAAGATGAAGGTGTTGCCGGACTAGCACTTGTGTCAATAAACTCCTACGACATATTTGATTCACCAAATAAAGGAATTGGAAGATGCTTCATGGCCAAAGGTCCAAAGGTATCACACTCCGAGTATGTTGATTTCAATAGTGATGAAGATGACTTGTTAGGTGATGATGAGTTGCTTGTTGACAACTATAGTGATGAATACTATAATGAAGCAAATGACAATAATAAGGAGAAGATTGAGTCTCTAACTAAAGAACTAAACACTCTTAAGTTAGCTCATGAAACTATCTTAGGAGATCATCGAGAACTTTTAAGGACTCATGAGAAATTACGTTTTGAAAAGCTCAACCTTGAGCAAGAGCATGAGTTCTTAAAGGCAATCAATGATGATCTTCGCAAGAAAAGTTCTTCTTACATTGCCAAGCGTTTACTCTTATCCACTTACATGCCTCAAGTCAAGTCTAGTAACAAGAACAAGAAAGATTCTTCCTCTAGTAGTAACAATAATCATGCTAAATCCAATGTTTTTGCTTCTAGTAGTTCTCTTGATTCCACTAATGATTCTCTTAGCCAAGTTACACTTGAGAAAGAAAATAGCTTCTTGAAGGGAATTATAGAGAAAGGTGTTTACAAGAGCCTTGCCGGGAGTAAGCAATTCGAGGAAATTGTACGCAAGCAAAGAAGGCACCGGAAGAATCAAGGTATTGGTTTTGAACGAAAGTTCAATGCCAATGGAGTTGAGTGGGAAGAAGATCAATACCCCAAGACGAAGTTTGTTCCTCAACAAGAGAAGTATGACCCTACTTCATCCAAAGGGACACAAGCTCAAGATGATCTTCCACCACAAGACCACAAGCAAAAAGGCAAGGACAAGCTTCAAGAGGAAATTGATGCATTTGAAGAAGCTCCTAAGGCCTTGGTCAAGTGGGTCCCAAGACTACATCAAGTTCCACTTCATCAAGTGCAACTACAACTCCAAGGATTCCCATCAAGATGGTGTGGATCCCGAAGAAGAAGAACTAGAGAGTTCTTGAGGGTGACTCCGCCAATATACTTCACTCTTATCATTTTGGCAAGAACAAGTGCAATCAACTTCCACATCTTGCACTAGTTCAAGGAGTCACAAACCCTCTTGTTGTTAAGACAAGGGACAAGGTAACCTAAAGTTTTCATAGACATCATCTTGTGTGTGCATCACTCTATGTCTATGGATACCCTTGTTTGTTCCTTGTGGGACTAACCCGTGTAGGTATTGAAAGTGCAACTCACTCCAAAGGATAGCTCCAAATAATCTATATCAACATAGAGCATCCACATCTTCAACATCTACATGAAGTCATCATCGACAAAACCCAAGGTTAGTTCATCCCTCTCAGGGGGGATCTCACATCTAGGGGGAGCTTTACTCTAACAACTGAGTTAAAGCAACTCTAATGGTGTGAACACAACAACGCTTTATATAAAAGTGGTAACCCCACTTGTGCTTAAACGATGAGTATGACCTATGATCAAATGTTCTCATTTGACTTCTAAGTCAATATACTCATATATAGATGACCTAGTCATCGCAAATTGCTTGATAGATGCTAGAATTGTTTGTGCATGCTTTGCCATATATTTCATTTGCCATTTTATTGTGTGAGCATGTTGGTTGCCTAATTTACTCATTCGAGGTCATCCACTTGTTGTTTTGATTGATTGGTTTCCTTTTCTTTTGGCCAAGTGGATGGACAAGAATGCCTAAGAACCTTCTCTAGCTATCTATGTTTTTCTCGTCTCAAACTCTATTCATGCTGCATCATAAAATTTGATCAAGTCAGATTTGAACCACTCTGTGTGAGGAGCACTCGAAGTCCCCGATTCGTCATAGACTTAAACTTCCAAAACTTCTTTGTGCGTTTCAGTCTGACCGATTCACCCATTTCGGTCATACCGAGATCACTAAGTCGATCTAGGTTTTCAATCTCGGTGCAACCGATTTGAACTTTTCGATCACACCGAGTTGCACTAACTGCTTGCAGTTATGCATCTCGGTGCCACCGAGTTGTTCCACTCGGTCACACCGACAGGGTCGGGCTATATATACCCACGGGTCAAATTTTGGAAAACTTTCCGAACCTCCTCGACCCGCGCTTAGCCCGCTCTGCCTCCAGGGTCTCCGGATCGTCCTCCTCGTCGCCAGCCGCCTCCTGCCGCTGGTCTCCGCCGCCGTCAACGGGAATCAACCCCGCCGTTGCCGCCGTAGCGAGTTCATCGCCGAACTAGGGTATGAACTCAATCACTGTGCTATCCCTATCTGATTCCTAGCACATTGTGTTCGCCATGCATCTTGCCACGATTGAGATCATTCTTATCCAGTCAAAACACTCCGTAGTTTAGTAGTGAATTGAAAATTTAGGGTTAGGTTTCCGCCGAAACCATCTCGGACCCACCGAGTTGTGGAACTCGGTACCACCGATTCGGCTCGGGCCATTGCACATGTAATTTTCGGTCTGACCGAGAATTGCAAATCGGTGTGACCGAGTTCAGGACTTTGTGAAACCCTAGCAGTCTCGGTGCCACCAAACTGTGACTCGGTCTGACCGAGTTCACTAGTTTAGGTTCCAACAGCTGCTTCAGTATCACCGAGTTTACAAATCGGTTGATCCGAAATGCTTTCTGTGGAAAACTAAAACTAAGTTTTTGACTCATTCTTTTGCAAAAACCTCTGCATTTTGTGATGCTCATCCACTATCTCATCTATATCTATTCACATGGTCTGTTGTCAGTGTTTGCATCTGATCAGAGTGACAACAAGAATAGGTCAGAGGAGCAGGTTCACCTGAGTAAGGGCACTAGTCCTTCTAGCAGCTCAGATGATGGCAGCAGGAGCACCCCAAGCAACTTACCGAAAGCTGCCACCAGGGCCAGCAAGAAAAGAACTTCAGAGTCAGAGGATGATGACTATGTGGCTGAGGAAGAAGAAACCACCTCAAAGAGAAAAGTCCTGAAGAAGGAATATGGCACAACTGATGTCACTAAGCCTGGCATGAAAACCAAAGTGCTTGCAAAGAGACTTCCGATGTCTAAGGCCAGAGCGTCTACTCAAGAGACTTTGGGATCTGCACCCAAAGAGCAGGTTGTGGCAGAGAAGAAGAGGAAAGAGAGGGTCAAGAAGACCACTGCTAGAGTGCTTGGGAGATCCTGAATCATGAGAGATTCTGAAGAGGAAGAGGAAGAAGAAGTTGCACCAGCACCCAAAGCTCAGAAGCTTATGGGTGATGCCATCAGGGCAGGGGCTGTTCCATCTAAGCCTAAGGCTGCTCCAAAGGCTGCTGCTCCAGCTCCAAAGCCAAAACCGAAGAGGAGCACCAGGAACATCCCTGCTGAGGAAAAGAACAAGGCCCCAGTGCCTGAAGCTGAAATGGCAGAAGAAGATGATGAGTCACATATCTTGAGGAAGCTAAAGCCAAAAATCCCAGATCACAATGATGCTCATCCAGTTGCTGAGAACATGAAGATCAGGAAGGACTCAAGTCTGAGGCTATGGAGAGAGTCATATCCATATGCCACCAGGAGAAGGACTGCTGTGGACTACATGTTCCATACAAAGGAACAACAGGACTTCTATGAGACAGTGTTGCTTGACAAGAAGCCCATAGTGTGTGACGTGAGATGGGTCGATTGGGACTACATCAAGGAGAATGAGGATCACTATCCAGGTGTACAGGACAATTTCAAGGCTTGTGGAGTCGATGAGTTTGTGGCTCAGAAGCTCACGAAATGGAATGATGAGCTCATCATGCAGTTCTACTCCACAGCTCATTTCTACCCAGATGGAAGGATTGTCTGGATGTCTGAAGGTACGAGGTACCAGTCCACGGTTGCTGAATGGGCGAAGTTGATCAATGCCCCAAAAGAGAGTGAAGATGACTTGGATATTTATGCCAACAAGAAGAAGGATCACAACACCATGGCACACATGTACAAGGAGATCCCAGATGCTGCTCTTGAGACACATAAGTTTGGATCTGTACATTATCTTCTGTCAGGATTGCCAACCATCAACTGGATCCTCAAGCACACTCTCTTGCCAAAGTCAGGTGATCACAAGATGATCAGAGGCCATGCAATCAACTTTCTTCACATCTTTTATGTCCCACAGAAGTTCAAAGTCATGAGCCTTATAGTTGAAACGATCAAGAGGACAGCTGCAGATCAGAAGAGGAGTTGTGGGTATGCCCCATAGATCCAGGAGCTGATCAACTCCAAGATGGGCACTGGTACATATCTGCTGGACAAGGAGCACATGCCTATCTATCCAGACTTCGAGGACAACACTGTGGTTATGAATGAGGATGAACCATCTTCTGTGCACGCACAAGTCAAGAAGGAGAAGGCAAAAGCTGAAAAGTCTGTAAAGATGCCAACTACTGAAGAAGCATCTCAGTATCTCCTGAAGAGCAAGCAAGATCATCTTGGCTACCTGATTGCATCCACTTTGAGGATTGAGAAGGGACTGGCCACCCTGACTCAAAACCAGGAGAGCTTGGAAAGAATCATGGAGCAAAAGTTCTATGACTTGGATGTGAAAGTAACGGAGATCCAGTCTGTCGTGGAGCAACTTCAAGATGATATGCAGGAGAGGAAGGGCAATACAACCACTGATGCATTTGCCAGAGTGTCTAGAGCTCAGAGGTCTGCTGCAGTGCCTGTTCCAGACACCAGAGCCACTTCATCTGCACCAGCTACAGCTTCAGTGCCACCAGCTCCAGCACCTACTCCATCAGCTCCATCTACTTCGACTGAAGCCTTCGTTCTTGGAGTTATCCGGACACCACCACTTGAAGACCAAGCCTGAGAGACGTTTTAGTGCTATGCATTTTCTAGGAACTTTTTGGTAACTTGTTGCCAAAGGGGGAGAAAAATGTATAGATCACAGGCTTCGAGCGAGAGCATTGCTTTTTATTCTCTCTTACTTTGGTGGTTGAACTTCATTTCTTTGCTTGTTTGAGATACTTTCTGTCTGCGTGATACTTGGATGATCATGTGTTTGATCATATGCTACATTAATGCTTGTTGGATGACATTATCTTTTTATCCTTATATGATCATTCACTTTTCTTGGTGATGAGTGCATGTATTTATTTATTATCATTTTGAGCGCTCCACCAAGATGTATGTGACATGGAAGAGTAACCCATGAGCCTAACTCCTTGTGCATTTGCAGTCCAAAGCAAATCATAAACTATGCACAAATTTAGGGGGAGCTCTTACTTTTCACATACTTCTCAAAGCGACAATGTTTTTCACTCTTATTATCATTTGTCGAAGCTTTGATCTATATGTTGTCATCAATTACCACAAAGGGGGAGATTGAAAGTGCAACTATCCGTAGGTGGTTTTGGTAATTCCTAACAACATATAGCTCATTGAGCTAATGCTATTCAAGATTAATATTTCAGGAAAAGCTCAATGAATGGCATGGCATGGATGAGGAAAGTGGACCCCTCAAAATATTAAGGACAAAAAGATTGGCTCCAGCTCAAAGCTCAAGACTCTACATTTTATATTTTAGTGATCCAAGATCACATTGAGTCTATAGGAAAAGCCAATACTATCAAGGAGGGATGAGGTGTTGCTTAATGGCTTACTTGCTTTAAAGTGCTTAGTGATATGCTCCAAAACCCTCAACTACCTTCCCACATCCACATATGACCTAAACCAAAAAGTCAAACTCGGCCCTACCGATTCTTTCTATCCGGCGCCACCGAGTTTCAAATGTCATAGCCATTGCCACAAACCCTAGGCAAATCGGTCTCACCGATAGGGATTTCGGTCACACCGAGATGGGGTTGTAATCTCTCTGTTTCCCTTCGTAACATTTCGGTCCTACCGAGATGAGCGATCAGTCCCACTGAGATTGCAATGTAAACTCTCTGTTTCTCTTTCGTAACATTTCGGTCCCACCGAAATGAGCGATCGGTCCCACCGAGTTTACCTGACCAACTCTCTGGTTAGCTTATTACCAAAATCGGTCCCACCGAGTTTGTGTAATCGGTCATACCGAGATTACGTTATGCCCTAACCCTAACCATATCGGTCCTACCGAGTTGCATCTCAGTCCCACCGAAAATCCTAACGGTCACTAGGTTTGCTAAATCGGTCTGACCGAGTCTTTCACTTCGGTCTCACCGAGATTGGTAAATTGTGTGTAACGGTTAGTTTTTGTGTGGAGGCTATATATACACCTCCACCCACTCTTCATTCGTGGAGAGAGCCATCAGAGCATACCTACACTTCCAATACACTTTTTCTGAGAGAGAACCACCTACTCATGTGTTGAGGCCAAGATATTCCATTCCTACCATATGAATCTTGATCTCTAGCCTTCCCCAAGTTGCTTTCCACTCAAACCCTTTTTCCACCAAATCCATATCCTGTGAGAGAGAGTTGAGTGTTGGGGAGACTATCATTTGAAGCACAAGAGCAAGGAGTTCATCATCAACACACCATTTGTTACTTCTTGGAGAGTGGTGTCTCCTAGATTGGCTAGGTGTCACTTGGGAGCCTCCGACAAAGATTGTGGAGTTGAACCAATGAGTTTGTAAGGGCAAGGAGATCGCCTACTTCGTGAAGATCTACCGCTAGTGAGGCAAGTCCTTCGTGGGCGATGGCCATGATGGGATAGACAAGGTTGCTTCTTCGTGGACCCTTCGTGGGTGGAGCCCTCCGTGGACTCGCGCAACTGTTACCCTCCGTGGGTTGAAGTCTCCATCAACGTGGATGTACGATAGCACCTCCTATCGGAACCACGACAAAAACATCCGTGTCTCCTACTGCGTTTGAATCCTCCAAACCCTTCCCTTTACATTCTTGCAAGTTGCATACTTTATTTTCCGCTGCTCATATACTCTTTGCATGCTTGCTTGAATTGTGTTAAGATTGCTTGACTTGTGCTAAGATAGCTAAAATCTGCCAAAGACTAAAATTGGGAAAAGGATAGATTTTTATTGGTCAAGTAGTCTAATCACCCCCCTAGACATACTTTCGATCCTACACTAATATAAATGCCCCCGTGGCAACACATGGGCAATTAGCTACCCCAGAATCTTTCACGCCTCTTGGGACACCACATGGCGTACTGGTGGCGGTTTTTGGCCAAGGCTGGAAGCAAAGAACACTTCTTAATTTTACTCAGCTGGCGGAGAAGATGTCAGTGGTGGAAGCGGACATGTTATAGAAGATATTCAGGGCGACATTGGGTTCCTCGGCGCCGATGAGAAAGATGCTGCAACGACACATATTGAGTTTATTTCCAATCAGAGAAGAACTTATGAACAGTATGTGTGCGATCCATTTGTTCTTTTGTTTGATCCTTCCTTATTCCCCTCAACTCGGATTCTTTTTCTTTTGCACTTACGCATGGTTTTGATGCATCAATAAATTTAGTGACATTAATTGCAATGAGAAATATCATATATACATAAACTTCACATGTTGTTTTTTAGCAGAACATGATGTTCTTCTCTTTCTCTTATGGACTTCATTATGGTCGATGGTAGCTTGTTGAATAGGCTAAGCGAGACCAAAGTCATAATTTCATCCCCAGAGTTTGACTTGTTTAAATTTGAATGAAAATCTTTTGCAATATTATCTTCCATGTATACAGATTGAACAAAATATAAGCCAAAATGGAATGTCAAGCCTTAAGTTAGACTCCCTCTGTTTCTTTTTAGTTTCCATATAAGATTCGGTCAAATTGAAATTTTGTAAAGTTTGACTAGCTTTGTAGGATAAGATATCAACATTCACACTATGAAATCAAGATCATTAGATGCATGATGAAATTAATTTTCATAACATATAACCTTAGTATTGTAGATGTTGATTTTTTTTATAAAGTTGGTCAGACTTTAAAAAGTTTTACTTTGACCAAACCTTATATGCTCACTAAAAAGAAACGTAGGGAGTACTAAAAAATTACATAGGTTTGCTATATGTGTAGAGTAGTATTTTTTTTCCTTGGAGAATCTACTAGCTGGAGTGGTTGTTGTCAATATCCTTTTGAAAGTTGGCCTGATATTAGCGCGAACCAACTCACAATGCTATTTCAAGTAGTGCTTTATTCACTTAAGTATCTTGTTTCAGGAAAACACTAGGTTAAAAGCCTACTGCAAAAAAATTCAAGAAAAAAATACAAGGGTTTATATGTATGCAATTTACACGGGGCTATCTAATGTTAGAGTTACATGCCTCTATTTTTTTTGTATTTATGTATTCTAGCTCTATGGATACCAGAGCATTAGTTCTTTTAAAGTATTGCATTTATGACTAGGGCATTTTGGAGACCGAGCTCCATGGAGCCCTTTGTTTTGAAAAATTCAAAATTCATATATTTCAGTTTCAAAAAATTCTAAAAAAATTATACATGTATGCAAGGATGTAAAGTGTATGTGTGAAATTTTTTAGGATGAAATACCTTGAACCACGAGCTGCACAAAAAAAAAACAAGAGACTTTAAAGATGAACAGTACATATGTTAAAAAGCCCCAGATTTGTCTTTTTTGTGTAGCTCACAGTTTAATGTATTTCGACCTGAAAATTTGCACACATGTACATTATGTATCTAGGTATATGTGTATTTATTTTCAGAATTTTTTGAAACTGAAAAGTTTGAATTTTGAAGTTTTCAAATAAAGGCCTCCATGGAGCTCGGTCTCCGTTTGGCATTTTCGTGCATTTATAAACTTTACTATTTTGAGATATTGCAAATGATAATATAAACTAATTATAAATGCCATTTACGATCACAAATAATCTTACTGAATGATTGATTTCATGGCCTTCAAGGAAGAGATATCCTAGAAGGGGCTCAGTCCTTTTGAGCCAAGAGAAGTAAGTGGGGCCTATGCAAGCTATGAATAGTAGATGAGGAAGTGTTGAAATATATTGTCTTGACATGGTTCCTAAATGGTAGGAGGTATGTGTAGTACCCGTATGGTTTCAAGTACCTAATTTCATGTGTAATTGTTTGCCAGAGAATTGCCCAATATCAAATATTGATAAATAATATGAACAAAAGAACGTTCTTATTTTTTTCAGGCCCGTGGCAACGCACGGGCACTCTACTAGTAACTATAAAAGAAGGAAGAATAAACTCCTGTTATTTGTGGGGATTGTCATGAAGAAAATCCTGAGGATTTGTAGGGCTTGCCATGAAGAATTTCCTGAGAATTTGTGGGGCTTGCATGTATGAAAAAGGAGGAAGTTGCACCATTGTATCCATAATTAAAGGAGGAGGAGGAATTTACTCCCGTGATTTGTGTGGGGCTTGATGTGAAGAACTTATATAAATCGTGAGGATTGGGTCTTTCGATGCATGTTAAAGAAATGGAGAAAGTTGCACTATCATATCCGTAATTAAAAGGAGGAAAAAATTAACTCATGCATGGGTAAAACCGTGTGCAGCCATCGGCAAATATCATTTTTTGTGAGTGCCATCAGCAATAATCAACAACTGAATTTACCTCAACAACTAAACTATATTATGTTTGCACATATGCTAAATTTGTGTCAATTTTATCGTCGAAACATACATCATTGATGTAATTTTTATTACTTCGGATTATATACTTCCATGATGTTTGTTGAGAAAATATTTTCCATAAAAGGTATTTGTCAATCGGAGCCCCAATCTCTACGTCATGGTCCTAAAATGACACATCTTTATTTTGTCATCCGCGATCGTTGTCCCATGACATAGTCCCTCGACCCTACCAACCGTCCAGAATTGATATTTTCTCCCGTTGCAACGAACGGGCATTTTGTACTAGTCTTACTAAAGAACAGAACATCAATCAAGCTGTTAGAGATACGGCATGCAAATTCACACGACGAACAACGAAAAACAAGCAGGGGACACAGAGATTTTAACATGAAAAATCCTTCCAACACGAAGGAGAAAAAACCACAGGCGCCAGCCTTTGCCCCCCTGCACCCTCAGGCGTCGCTTCTATTTGCGCTTGTGGTAATCCATCGCCTTCGAGGAGACGATGAAGGACACCAGCACCATGGCCAAGAGACCTCGACGAACAATATTGGTTGCCTTCCTCCGTCCGCTCAGCACAACAGGGCATTCAGTGCAGTTTTTGCTTGAAATGGAAGTAGAAGGCACGAGGCATGTGTCCACGGAAATATGTGGAGGTAGTGACCGTGCCCTTTGCTCGAAAGAACGTACCTCAAAGGATTTTTTTTTTGTACTAGTCTACCAGACGATTTATATTGTCCCCTCGGACCTTTTTTGGAGGGGAGAGGGGCATCTGGTGATTTGTATTGATCTGAAATCACAGCTACATCATCAATTAGGACAACACAAATAAAATCTGAAGGTTCCTGCCAAGAATGGTTCCCCACACTAAAGCCCTGTTCGGATACCCTCTGCTCCTCAACTGCAGCTCCCAGAGCGGAGGGAGCGCCAGCACAATCAAGCAGAGCGGCTCCAACCCAGCTCCTCGCGCGGAGCGGAGGTGACAGTCAGAAGAGCTTCCGAACAGGCTCTAAATCTAACCAGATTATGGGCTGCTCTATTAGCTTCCCTAGGACAATGCGAGAAAATTACACGTGTAAAATTACGGCATAGAAAAGTACATTCTTCATAAATGACTGCCGCCACACCTGGAGAATTACCGTCATTTTGCATGACTTCCACAACTACCATGCAATCACTTTCCACTAGGAATTTCTTGCATCCTACATTACCTGTAATGATCAAACCATCACGAAGTGTACACGCTTCACCGATCGCCGATGTATCAATGAATGACAAACATGAGCTACCCCGTCAATTGGGGCTCCTGTATAATCACGAATAATTGCCCCTGTTCGCCATGTGCCTGTTTCCTCATTAAAAGTAGCATCGACATTTAATTTCAAAAATCCCTCTGATGGTTTACTCTAGTCATGTCTGATCACTTCGGCGGTTCTAAATTTTTCACTCGGACAAAGTTTAAAGCCAGCACCGAGATGGCTTGAGCTGATCTGACCGGCGCTTGCAGTGCCTCGCCTCTTGTGAACTTCCTCCGTTCCCACCATGTGTACCAGGAGGCTACAACCACAAGATCACACCTCCGGATACCTGCCATCGTAGGCACATTATTAGTGCCTAATAGTAGTTGTTCATGGGGGCCAATCTCATCCACCTCCGCAAAACAAGCCTCCTCAACAATTCCATTCATACCTAGGTGAGACCATATTTCTTTTGCTCTTTGGCATTTAAAGACTATATGGTCAATGCTTCACAATCAATTGAGCAGATAGGGCATTTGCTCCAGCTTTGTATATGACGATTTGCAAGTACACCACAACACGGGATTGCGCCATACAAAGCGCGCCAACAATGGATCTTAATCTTACCTGGAGTTTTTAAATCCCATAACGCCTTCCATACCGAATTACGTGAGAAATTATCATATAGCTTTGTGATACGTAACTTCCGGCCATGCTGATGATTCCATTCAAAATAATAAGCTGATTTAACTGTGAACAATCCATTCTTATTATGATGCCATGACACAAAATCTTCCATCATCCTCTCAAGACCTCTTTAAAATACAATCTTGTGTTTTTCCTATATAAATGAACCAAACCCCTAGTGGATAACATTTCAATTATGTGTATTTTCTATTCCCACATTTTTAGGATTTCAAAGAGGCCCCTAGTATATCACTAAGAGCATCTTCAATGCACATCACAAAACCGCTCGCAAACGTCCGGACGTAGCGGTCCAGACACAGTTTAACATCCAACGTGGTACCGCAAATCGAACGCAAAGAAGGGGTTTTGCGGGCGTTCGGACCACTAGCACGTACGCGTTAGACACCCCGGTCCCAGGCACCTCTCTCAGGCGAACGCACTTCCGCTATCCGAGCACATTCATGCCGGCCCAGCCTCTGGTCCCGCGTGTCAGCCGCGTCTGCGTCGCGTCGGCCTCTTTCTTTTTGAGCATCAGTACAGACACAAGCGCTCATATACACGCGCATACACTCACCCCTATGAATGCACACACGCACATCTTACCCCTATGAGCACCTCCGAAAGACTGGGCCGGCATATTATCTTGAGATTTACGAAGCCACCGTAGGCGCCTCGTCGTTGACGGAAACGTCTCCTCCCACTGAAAGCGCATCGCCGGAAATCCTGAAATAAATTCAGAAATAATGCGAGTACTAGGATTTGAACCCTGGTAGATTGGGGATACCACTGTCCACCTAACCAACTCAACAGGTTGATTCGCCGCGTCGGCCTCCTTTGTTACCGTGTTCCCGTCTCGCCCGGCCGCTGGCCCGTGGGTCCCGCCATCGCTGGGCTTGCGCGTCATTGGACTGTATGCCTTTTTATTTCGTCTGTTTTGACTCGCCGCCCATCGTACGCGCGCTGTTTGAGTGGCTGGTTGGTTTGCTTTGGCTGATCTACCCGCGTGCGGCGTGCAACCTTTTGTGTAGCTGCTTAGCTGCGGCCTGTCGCCATGTCCGTCCTTTGCTTCATGGGCGCGGCTGGTTAAGGTTCTTCCTGTTCTTCTCCTTGTGTTTTTCCTTTCCGCTCCTTCGTGCGGTTTGATTATTCCATCTGCCTTCGTTTTTGTCCGTGCGTGTGCAGTTTCCATCGTTTCGTCGTTGGCTCCTTCGTGGAAGCTCCGGTCATTCTCTCCTATACCGCCTCCTTTGCTTTGTTTCACCGTGGGTGTGTGTCTGTGAGGTGTTTGATGAAATGTGAATGTGCGCCTGCTGCTCGATGAAATGTCTGTGTAATGGCGTCTGTTTTGGTATGTTTACTTTGCGTTGGTTCCACCCACTGTATGAATATCTATGAGGACTTTTGTGTTCCAGACTACGGTTAGTTTGCATATACGTTAGTCTGCAAGCTATACGTTTTTACAAGGTCTATATGGATTTGGCGTTCATGACTATAATCATGACTGTATGATGGCCTATAGGAGATCTGCCCGTTCATCAATGGTGTTATAGCAGTCTCTGCTGTTCGGCACCATTACATCTACACCATCTGTGAAAGGTGAACCGATGATACGCTTGTTACTTGCAGCCATCAGTCAAAGTTCTCAATCTTGATCGGAGTTATATCATCTGCCACCTCAAATTTCCCGACCGTTCGAGCAAAAAACACCATCTGCTGCTCCAAGGTGAACTTGATGTTTTCGGCCTGCTCGGGGTGAAAAAGGTGAGGATGAAAACCTTGAAAGTCAACAGGGTTAACAGGGTTAAAGGTACAATGCAATTGGTATTGGTACGGTATCTAACCTTGCGGAACCCATGCTGCTCCCCTTCGTATTCAACCAAAGCAACAGGCAGACCACTTTCTTTCAAGGCCTTGTATATTTTACGCGCCTGGTCTGGTGGCACGACCTGCAAAACATCGAGTGTGAAATATTTCACAATTGTCACTCTCAGCCTCACAGTTCCACGAGCTAGATGCGAGTTATGATTTTGCACAAGAACGGAGTGAACAATTGGCCTGATTGCAGCAATGATTCATCTAATCATCTTAATGGAGTTCTATGGAGACGCTATACAACTACTTCTCGCCTAAAAAATTTTGCCTCCAAATTTTGCCATTCAGTACTTGGAAAATGGAATTTCAGGGTTACACCTAATACATTGCTTCTGGCCCTTCCAGAGTCAGGTCCAAAGCTTGCCAGTTTGTTTAAGATATATATATATAGAATGTGAACGTGGGATTTGTTATTTATTGGAAGTACTTTATATTTCCATCATATATCTCCAAAACACTATAAAAATACAGAAACATGGCTATTAGTTTTACAGGAGGAACTATATCATGACTATCCTAAGAATGGAATGGCTAATCCACTACAGAAGAAATAGAATCTCAGCTGGATATCGATTTTAACTCAGAGCTGCAACACACCGCTAAATATAGTCAGCTCTCGCCTCATATAACTTGATATGATATAGAAACATGCATATACATATACATGGTTCTACTGACTAGGGTACTCATGAATTCATGATAATATATGTGGTTGATGATCAGGACCTACCTTATCATCCAACCCTTGAAACAGAATAACTGGGCATGTAAATTTATTGACAAAGTTGATTGGTGATCTTTCATAGTAAGCTCCTTCACTTCCTGAAAGGATATCGTGCAGGAAATAAATATTAAAGCATACCAAGGATGGATTGAACATCCTTTTCCAGAACAAAGAATGCTGAGATACTTTCTTACCAACAAGATTGTCCATATAACGGGACTCAAATTTGTGTGTCTCTGCCCTCAGCAAAGTTATATCACCAATCTGCTCATCATTTGAGCAAAAGAATTAGTTATTACGTGTATACAAATGAAGAGCAATATAACAAAGAGACTAAATTAGACCAACCAAAATGGCATTAATCAACTTTATTTTAAAATCAGCCTAATGTAAATGAATGAACAAGTCTAAAGCATGCCATATTGGTTTGGGACCTTTTATTTCCCAAAATAAGCCCCCTTTACGAGAGCTTGGGCATATGCATAAATGTCAAATGCTCCACTTCCCCCAGCAGCACCTTTGGACCAGCTTGTGCTTAGAACTTTCAAAGAAGAAGAAGAATAGCAAAATGAACAGCACCATTATGAGTGGCATGATGACTAAGATTTGGCATAAGCCCCTAGAAGGTACACCTTGGGCTTGTACTCAAAGCTAGCACCTAGGTTGTGAGGGTAAATCTATATGGCACAATAGGCCGTGTTTGGAACTCAGAAATTTCACAAGAAAGAGTTCAATTCCCACAGGCATCAGGAAATTTTCTGAGGTCCAAACAGGGCCTATAAGGGTGTGCGCAGGCCACAGGGGCACAAAATATTCTTGAATATTCATGCCTTGAGCCAGACACAGGGATAAGGCCAGTCAGGCAACCTGCAGCCGGAGAAGAACTAAGGCCCTGTTCGGAACGTAGGTATGCAGAACAAAGGAATAGAAAAATGTGTAGGAATAGGATCAAGGCCAAAGTGAAAACCTACGGGCATGAAATCACTGGAAAAAGTTCAACTACTGGCATTCAAACCAAGGAAGCCAGCGTAGGATAGAATAAACTAACGGCTGGATTAAAAAATTAAGGGCAACCGGCCGTGCATGCCTCTTGGTGAATCATTGTCACATGTAAACACAGACCACATGCACCACCACATTTTTTTGCTTTGTGTTGTTGCATGGTTCACCTAAACCAGGTCCACCCCGCCTGTATGATCAAACGCATCAAATCCTGCAGTCACAGGGCCGACCTTTTTGCCTCAGGCCTATGCGGAAAATGAGGTCCGAGCGCATGTTTCAGTTCCCGTGAAAAATGGAGGATAGGAAACGTTTCATGAGGAATCGATTCCGCTGTTCCTCTGTACCGAACGTCCCCGAAGGAAAGATATCCATAGGAAAAGAAACCAATTCCTGTGAACTTCCTTTGTACCGAAGACAGCCTAAAGAGAGACCTCTTTACTCTCTTCAGAATGAGCGAGGTGCTTGTGCACCACTCTCTGGTCCAGGCTTGACTTCTTTGTAGAGTCCTGTCTGGCTCCCTCTAGTCCTCTTTCCTTGTGTGCATTCCCCCTCTAGTATAGCTCCATGCAATTATGTTCCCTTTCAATAAAGTTTGACAGGGCTTCCCCTACAGTTCTCCACTAAAAATAAGTGGTTGAACCTTTCTGTCTGCTTGTAATATCTTAAATGCTTTATTATAGCTTTCATTCAGACTAAGGAAAATTCAAATTTGCTTTCTGCTGCTCTTTGAGATCAGTAATAGGTTTTTCTTCTTAGCTTAGGGTTTAGCACCTTCTGTGGTATATTCTGCTGTACAACACTTTGTTTCCATCTTATAATGAAATGAAGAAGGGATGTTATCTCATATCCAAAAAAGAGGATGAATGATAGAATGTAGCCAAATGGAAACAGTGAAACATAAATGCAATTCATGGATGAGCAATATAAAAGTCATAGTAGCGGTCTAAGACAACTATTTTGAGACTGCAAGTTTACACAAGGAAAACAAATATAGAAGCTGCACCACCCATTGAGTATCTGTTGAATGTTTGCTTGTAGCAAGACAATAAAATAGATTCTGAAAAGATAGAACTTACACCATACAAAGATGCTCCAGCCTTGAATGTATCTCTGAATGCGAGTGAAGCTAAAGTAGTGTATCCGCCTGCTGATCTCCCAGTTATACAAAGGCGCTGTTCATCTACTTTCCCATTCTCCACCTTACAATAAAGTAGGGTGGCTTGTAAATTGCCATAAATGCTACTGTAATATTAGAATCACTGATTGTAAAACGTACCAGGAATCTTGCACAGCTGCAACAATCATCAACATCAACAATACCCCATTTCTTTAATAATCTCTCTCGATACTCTCTCCCATAACCTTCGGTTTATGTTTCAATATAGTTTAGCGAGTAGACTAATATAATTAATGCTTTAAATGAATCCAGAGCCTTAGTTACACGACGGAACAAAGAGTTTTCATCATTTACACAAGGCGTAATCTGAATATTAGTAGAGGTAAGGACAAACCGGTGCTTCCTCCGTAGTTAACATCAAGAAATGCCCACCCTCGACTTGTCCAATACTGGACACTAAGGTCTAAAACTCCACGTGTTTCAGCTGTAGGTCCTCCTGCAAATTGTGGTAAGTGTCAAAACTCCATGGTTTTGTTATCATCATGGGAAACAGAGTAGTATCCCGTAAGTCACTTAACAAACCAACATCTTTCAACGTAATTAACGAAAGCACAAACAAAATTGCACTGAACTTGAGTATGCATAATTATTTCAAGGCATCACAAGGGTTCATTAATTCCTTTACCATGTGTTTTGACAAGCAATGGAGGCTTTTCATCTGGTAAACCTTCAAACATGGGATTCAACGGTGGGTAGAAGTAGGCATAAGCCTTCTGCTCAGGGCTGGATGTCGGGAACTCGATAAATTCTGGGGTGCTGAAAAAAGATCTATACTGCATAACATCTGGTGAGGAGGACCAGACTATTGAGAAACTAATTACTTTTGTTTTGTTCCCATCCAGAGTAACCTGGAAAGAAACAACATATGTGCTGCATCAGTTGATGCACTAATACATCATCAATTCATAACCAAAAGTGTGGATGTCACTAAAACCTTTGCAATTGACGTGGGGATGCTTCCAGATGCACCTTCAATATAGAAGTAATCATTTCCAGTAACCTGCCAGACCATAATTAGATCATTACAACCAGCGGCACGAAATACCATATTATACACGCAACAAAATTTTAAATAGAGCGTATGCAGATTCTGATGCTTACAACATTGGACAAATCGGAGAAAGGGATGTCGAGCAACGAAACAGAACCTGAATCACAATCTAGAACACCAATATATGATTTTCCGAGCTGCCTGCATGACATCAGTATTTAAATATGTTTCATCAACAAAATATGACAATGAAACAAGCAACTTTACAGAATTATTATCACAACCTGTAAGTGAAAACGATGTGATTGCTTTTTCCTAGAAAATCGTAAGAGTTGATGCCAAAAACCCACAATGGTCTTGTGAACTCAGCATCTAATGCGTACATCGGAACAACCTCATTGGTGTGTTCAACCTGATACAAAGAAGTGCAGAGATATTTTATGCAAGCAAAGATAAGATGATGACAAAGAATGTAGTATTTAATCACCATGTCGTAAGTCATAAGCTTTCAAGTTATTACTCTCCACGACAGAAAATAGCAACAGTGTCATCAAAATGTATGAATATTAAAGATCTCAAGTCCTGAGAGAAAAAACAAATTACCCATTTATAAATGTTCCAGAATCCGCTCCCTCTGTCAGTTACGAAAAACAGTTCTCCTGCAAGGTTTTTTTAGATAATGAGTTCTCCTGCAAGCTTGCATGTACTAAAATAATTTTGTTCTAGAAGTTGCAAGCAATGATCAAATTATGGTAGTCAGTAGTCAGCTTATTATTGTGGTAGCAGATATATTGATACTAAAGTTGTGTAGGATAGGAAATCAAACAGTTCAATCAGTAGGCAGCATGAACTGTGAACAAAGTGTCGTATTTCCATATTGAGATAACCTTTTTTATCTATGGAGAAAATTTTCATATTATGGGCACAAACTATGATAGTCCATTTAGTTGAAGCAGCTCCAAGAAATGTTGAATCAAGAAATTGTCAGACCAACAGAAACTAGTGACTATATGACTTTGGGCACAAACTATGATAGTCCATTTAGCACAAACTATGACGTGAATCTCAACATTATATAACTTCCAGTTCCATCATCAAACAGAAGAGTGTATTGAAGCCATAAAGATGCACACCTAAAGAGTACAGAAAGATATGTAAATGCTTGTCAACTTCACATATTAAATGCAATAAAAATGTGTTTGACTTTGTTCGGGAACAGAACTTCAGAAATAAAACAAAAGAGCAAAATATTACACTAACACGGAATGTCTTTATCACTCAAGTAAGCACAGTAACATATATCTAAGGAAATAACAAGGAATACAGGCAAATGACACCTTTTGGTGACCATTTAGGCTCAGCAGGGGATTCCACCAACATCGGATTGCTTCCAGCAACACAGACCCGTTCGGTCAAGTCTCTGCACACAAATAAAGCAACAGGTAGAAATGTAATTGGCGGCAGCTAAGGCTGTAGTTGATGTAATCTCGTTTCTTTTGGGGTGCTTGTTCTAAGCTGGGAGGTTCTCTGTTTTCTCTTCCTGCTGGTCCGGGATATGATACGAGCCATGTGCGGCCCTCTATGCTTTCATATGTACCCAGGTGTTCCCTGGTTTATTGTTCTGTTAAACGTGTTTGGGCTTTAATACAAAAGCTCAGCCAAGGGCCTTTTATCTGAAAAGCTAGTTTTTATTGGTGGATCTCTCTCAGCTAGTAGCCATGACATCCTGATCCATTGCCGCTGGGGGAAGCAGGGCCTTGTCAGCCCCACATGAAAAAAAGGGGGCGGGAGGTGCCTGGTTTTCCTGGTAACTAACTATTGGAATGTGTTTCGTAACTACATTGTGGTAACAGACGAGTTTTTTGGAGATGTAATACATAAAGTGTCCCTAAAGGTGGGCATAAAGGTGCAATCGAACTCCTTCAGTACCATGGTAGATATGCAGAATGTATCTACTGACAAAGTGCCTGCCTATCCATATTTAGGTGTGGATTAACTAAGTTATTTTTAGTTATAACATATCATGCAAGGAAAGACAGGATGTTCCAGTTCAAAAGATAATGCCATTTACCCGCTTTCAGAGAAGTAGCCAACCCAGAGTTCTGATTTATCCCATGGCATGTTTGGGTGACCCCACTCAATCCATGCCATCCTCTTTTTAGTTGGATCAATTCGAGGAGAAGCATAGAAGTCATTCCCACTGATCAGCACCTTCGGTTCTTCAATAAAGAAAATATGTGAGGTACTGTTAAGCACAACATCAAACCAGAGTAAACATCACAATAAACCAACAGACATAGATCACTTGGTAGAAATAGAATTTTCTAGTCTTACCATGGACATCACCATTGCTTAAGTTTATAGACACAATTGTTGTAGCGGGATTCAAGCTACTCGTTCGCCGGTCTATCAAGAAATTTGAGCATGTCAGAGTTCAGTAGTTCATCATGTAACAAGATACTACCTCCATTCCAAAATGTAAGACGTTATGGTAGGCTAAACTAGCCTACCAAAACGTCTTATATTTTAGAACAGAGGTAGTATACTGCATGTAAGGCTGTAAACAAATCATATGCAAAATACCTTCCATCACAGTAATATAACGGCTGAAGTGTGGGTCAAAGACACCATCAGCATAACTGACATCAGGTGCACCATAATCGGGTGTAAGAGGCACAGGCAGACTACCAGCTGAAAAGGGAAAATAATCATGTGAAATGGTTTAAAATAAAGCGACGTCATAGTTTAGTTTGCTGAAGATAAAATGTTAAATGGTTCTAAAGAGTTGATATGATATAGTGCCAATCCTTACAACCCTCCCTAAGCCATCTTGCATACTCATCCTTGTATAGTTTTTTATAGTTCACAAAACATATATTGTCGAGGCATCCCCTACAGTTCTCAGTCAAACAAGACTCCCTACTTTTCCTGTCAGACACATTGTAAACATTCATTTGTTGCCAATGATAAGTATTCAGCCTAAAATGTAAGTTGTTCTCGTGCAATCATGATTAGGGCAGAGCGCTTTAGCTAGCCCACATATTGATTAGGATGTTGGATGATCTCAGAGATAAGTTTATTAGGCACTCAAATCCGGGCTTAAGTACTACTCCCTCTGTATCAAAATATAAAACGTTTTTTGACACTGAGTAGTATATTGCATCGGCTATGTTGGCATCACTCTTTCTGACCCTGTTCTTCTCACATTTTTAGGCATAATGTACTCATATTACCCATTTGAATGAACACAATATACAACCTATGCAGTAATCTATGAAGGGATATGTAATGGAATGTAAGACCATAGTGTTTGACACATTAATAAAATTAAGTAATCAAAGTAACACCACATAATTCCAACTTAACTACACTCCATTATTGACATGGCGCGTGTGGATTAGAGTCATATTGAACTAACTCCATTCTAAATGCTTACTATCCCACTTACTTCCGATTGGTTGTTTGTACAGGCGTTGATCCTTGTAGTTTGAGAAAACAACAACATTATCTTGGACAGCAAATGCACCGCCTCCATATTCTTGAGCCAGAGTGCGTGCTGCAAATTCCTGAGGTATGATATCCGCAGGCTTGTCATCCTCCTTTACAATAACCATGCGCCTGAATACAAAATTAGTTAAATATGGTGCAAAAATATTCATTTTTTCATAGTCAAAAATATATATTCAATTTTGTGTCTCCACACAAACTAATTGAAGCCTACCAAGATAGAATATGGTACACCAATAATCAGCATTAACATAAAGTAATTGACATAAGCTGAGGAGTTTGATATGTAGAGACCCATAGTGTCATTGATTGTGAATGAGGAAGGACGTGTTATGTTATATTCAGTTGTACGATACCAATATAATTTAATCTCGATTATCTCCAAATAATACTTTTCTTCGCATTCAGCTATATCCACTTGAGGTGGTGGAACTACTGAGCCCTCCGGTACGGTGGTGCCCAATGCAGTTGCCATTTACACAATGTTTAGCAGTTCAAAGCTACGAGGCACTACAAATCTGGAAGCGCGGAAGCAGTGGTTACTCACCCTTTCTCCTCGGGGCGGCCCTCGATCCATAGCAGGCGGCCGTCTCCGGCGAGGGCGATGTCCCCGAGGCGCTTGGAGGCGCCGGAGACGACGTCCGCGGTGATGGGCGACCTCCAGGACCCGAACGGCGCCGCCGTGGGCCTCTCCCCTCCCGCGGCGTCTGCCGGCGCGGGAGAGGCGGCGGCGGAGGAGGAGGACATGCGGGGTGGCGAGGCGAGGGGGCGGCGGAGGCGGAGGCGGGGGAAGGCACGGAGGAGGAGCGCCGGGGCGGAGGTGGAGCAGGCTGCCGGTAAGATGGAGGCGAGAAGTGTCGCCATTACCGGGGGCGTGGACTGTGATTTTATACAGGTTTAGGTGGGGTTTTGCGGCTATAGTGCGAGAGCAACCACCTCTTCCCGAATGTGAAATTAAATCAAGAAGAGTATAACTACATTTTTCTTAAAGAAATTGTATATACGTAGAAGTTTAACTGGCTTTTTGAAAAAAAATACCAAAGATAAACTTTTTTTACAAAACTTCTAATCTATTCATCATTTGTCATATGCTAGTACAAAGAACTATGGAGAGTTGGGTGGCAAGCTCCGCTAGGGTTCCGCCTACGTCGCCACCGGCTCCCCCGTCGCGGGTAGCCGCCGCCGCGGCCGGCGCTAGCCCTCGCTCTTGCCCCCCTCCTCCCGTACCCCCGCATCGCCTCCCCGAGCGAGGCGACCGGGGGGCCCTTCCCCATTCCCCTCCAGTGCCCCCCTCGCTCCTCCCTCCTCCCGTCGCCGCCAGCGCGCGTCGCCGGGCCTTGCCCGCGTGGTGTCGACGGCAGGGGGTCTGCCTGTCCCCGCGCGCGGCCCCCCTGCTCAGGCGATGGTGGCTGTCGGCTATGCTCCTCGGCTGGTGATGGTGCGGCTTGGCGGCGGGGTCTACGGGTCCTGGGCGATCCTGATGCGGTGATGCGGCCGTTGGCCGCAGGGCGCGTGGTGGTGCGGCTGGCAGCCAGCCTCCGCTTCGCCTAGATCTGGGCCCCATCTGGGTTGGGGCGGGTGAAAGGACATGCGGTGCCCCCATGTGTGGTTTTGATAATTGATGACATTCTCTATGGACTAATGGTTGCATTGAGTTATATTTGAAGGATTTTTCCATAGGCATTTCTTGAAGTACATGTGTTGGTTTCAAGGAGTTTATGAGTTGGCCAAGATGGTATTAAGGAATTATCCAAAGATTGGTCATAGAGTTGGAAAGAGTCAAGGTTAATCAAGACTAAGTACATAGAGTGATTCAAGTTGATCATCACACAAAGCGTAGAAGATACACCGAGTGGGATCAAGTGATCTCATGGTATGGTAAGTATTGTCCATTGTGCTTTGTGTACTAACCCATGGTCTATGTGAGAATTCTATGTGGGGTTAGGTACGTGTTCATGGGCTTGCGTCAAGAGGAAGATATCACTCAACCAATGGAGAGGATGACATCAAGTGGTGATCGTCATCAAGAATTCTGTGCGCAAGTTCAAGTGGAGCATCACGAAGAGATCAAGTGCTTGATGCTTGCTGTCCATGGTGGTGTCAATGGACTTGTGAAGATGTGCCAAAGAGTGGCTCACCCATAGTGGAGTATGGGGGAGCAATCATCTAGTCTTCATCGACCCAACGCAATCAAGAAAGTGTAGGGGAACGTAGTAATTTCAAAAAAATTCCTACGCACACGCAAGATCATGGTGATGCATAGCAACGAGAGGGGAGAGTGTCGTCCACGTACCCTCGTAGAACGTTAAGCGGAAGAGTTATAACAACGCGGTTGATGTAGTCGTACGTCTTCACGATCGACCGATGTCGGTGTCAAAACCGGCGGATCTCGGGTAGGGGGTACCGAACTGTGCGTCTAAGGTCGATGGTAACAGGGGACACGATGTTTACCCAGGTTCGGGCCCTCTCTATGGAGGTAATACCCTACGTCTTGCTTGATTGATATTGATGAATATGAGTATTACAAGAGTTGATCTACCTCGAGATCGTAATGGCTAAACCCTAGAGGTCTAGCTTGTATGACTATGATAATGAATATCTCCCCTCCGGACTAAGTCCTCCGGTTTATATAGACACCGGGAGGATCTAGGGTTACACAAGGTCGGTTACAAAGAAAGGAATCTACATATTCGGTCGCTAAGCTTGCCTTCCACGCCAAGGAGAGTCCCATCCAGACACGGGTGCAGTCTTCAGTCTTCGTATATTCACAGCCCATTAATCCGGCCCATGGCTAACAGGCCGAACGCTTGAGGACCCCTTAGTCCAGGACTCCCTCAACCGATCCTCAGCACCGAACGTAGGGCACCTCCGCGTTCAGCACACGTTCAGCTCGGTGATGTCCCGCGAACTCACGATCTAGTAGAGCTCGAGGGAGAGTTTCGTCAGCACGACGGCGTGGTGACGATGTTGATGAAGCTACCGATGCAGGGCTTCACCTAAGCACTACTACGATATAACCAAGGTGGATTATGGTGGAGGGAGGCATCGCACACGGCTAAGAGATCAACAGATCAATTGTTGTGTCTTTGGGGTGTCCCCCTACCCCCGTATATAAAGGAGGGAGGAGGAGAGGGCTGGCCAAGGGAGAGGCGCGCCCAAGGGGGGCAATCCTACTCCAAGTAGGTTTGTCCCCCCACTTTCCTATTCCAAGAAGGAGAAGGGGGAAGGAGGAGGTGGAGAGAAGGAAGGAGAGGGGGGCCACCGCCCCTTCCCCTTGTCCAATTCAGATTGGGGCAAGGGGGGCCGCGCGCCACCTCCTGGCTGCCCTCTCTCTCTTCTCCACTAAGGCCCATAAGGCCCAATAGCTTCCCGGGGGGTTCCGGTAACCCCCGGCACTCCGGTATATGTCCGAAACCTTCCGGAACCCTTCCGGTGTCCGAACATAGTCATCCAATATATCGATCTTTACGTCTCGACCATTTAGAGACTCCTCGTCATGTCCGTGATCATATTCGGGACTCCGAACTACCTTCGGTACATCAAAACACAAAAACTCATAATACCGATCGTCACAAAACTTTAAGCGTGCGGACCCTACGGGTTCGAGAACTATGCAGACATGACCGAGACACGTCTCCAGTCAATAACCAATAGCGGAACCTGGATGCTCATATTGGTTCCTACATATTCTACGAACATCTTTATCGGTCAAACCGCATAACAATATACGTTGTTCCCTTTGTCATCGGTATGTTACTTGCCCGAGATTCGATCGTCGGTATCTCAATACCTAGCTCAATCTCATTACCGACAAGTCTCTTTACTCGTTCCATAATGCACTATCCCGCAACTAACTCATTAGTTGCATTGCTTGCAAGGCTTGTAGTGATGTGCATTACCGAGAGGGCCCAGAGATACCTCTCCAACAATTGGAGTGACAAATCCTAATCTCGATCTATGCCAACTCAACAAGTACCATCGGAGACACCTGTAGAGCACCTTTATAATCACCCAGTTACGTTGTGACGTTTGGTAGCACACAAAGTGTTCCTCCGGTAATCAGGAGTTGCATAATCTCATAGTCATAGGAACATGTATAAGTCATGAAGAAAGCAATAGCAGTAAACTAAGACGATCAAGTGCTAAGTTAACGAAATGGGTCAAGTCAATCACATCATTCTCTAATGATGTGATCCCGTTAAGCAAATGACAACTCATGTCTATGGCTAGGAAACTTAACCATCTTTGATTCAACGAGCTAGTCAAGTAGATGCATACTAGTGACACTTTTTTTGTCTATGTATTCACACATGTACTAAGTTTTCGGTTAATACAATTCTAGCATGAATAATAAAAATTTATCATGATATAAGGAAATAAAAAATAACTTTATTATTGCCTCTAGGGCATATTTCCTTCAGTCTCCCACTTGCACTAGAGTCAATAATCTAGTCCACACCTTTATGTGATTAGTTCACATCTCCATGTGACTAATATCCAAAGGGTTTACTAGAGTCAATAATCTAGTTCACATCGTCATGTGATTAACACCCAAAGAGTTATCATGTTTTGCTTGTGAGAGAAGTTTAGTCTACGGATCTGCAATATTCAGATCCGTGTGTATTTCGCAAATTTCTATGTCTAAAGTGCTCTGCACGGAGTTACTCTAGCTAATTGCTTCCACTTTCAATATGTATCCAGATCGAGACTTAGAGTCATCTAGATCGATGTAAAAAGCTTGCATCGACGTAACTCTTTACGATGAACTCTTTTATCACCTCCATAATCGAGAAATATTTCCTTAGTCCTCTAAGGATAATTTTGACCGTTGTCCATTGATCTACTCCTAGATCACTATTGTACTCCCTTGCCAGAAAGATGCTAAGGTATACAATAGTACTGGTAAACAGCATAGCATACTTTATAGAACCTATGACTGAGGCATAGGGAATGACATTTCATTCTCTTTCTATTTTCTGCTATGGTCGGGTTTTGAGTCTTTACTCAACTTCACACCTTGCAACACAGGCAAGAACTCCTTCTTTGACTTTCCATTTTGAACTACTTCAAAATCTTGTCAAGGTATGTATTCATTGAAAAAACTTATCAAGTGTCTTGATCTATCTCTATAGATCTTGATGCTCAAGGTGTAAGCAGCTTCATCGAGGTCTTTCTTTGAAAAACTCTTTTCAAACACTCCTTTATGATTAACAGAAAATTCTACATTATTTCCGATCAACAATATGGCATTCACATATACTTATCAGAAGTGATGTAGTGCTCCCACTCACTTTCTTGTAAATACAGGCTTCACCGCAAGTCTGTATAAAACCATATGCTTTGATCACTTTATCAAAGCATACATTCCAACTCTGAGATGCTTGCACCAGTCCATAGATGGATCGCTGGAGCTTGCTCACTTTGTTAGCACCTTTTAGGATCGACAAAACCTTTTGGTTGCATCATATACAACTCTTCTTTAAGAAATCCATGAAGGAATACAGTTTTGACATCCATTTGCCAGATTTCATAAAATGCGGCAACTGC
Organism: Triticum urartu; assembly: GCF_003073215.2. Classification (NCBI taxonomy): domain Eukaryota; kingdom Viridiplantae; phylum Streptophyta; class Magnoliopsida; order Poales; family Poaceae; genus Triticum; species Triticum urartu. Next base: position 126,798,116 of record NC_053028.1, read on the forward strand.
TAACATGATTCGGATAGACTTTTAAGCATCGATACGAGTGAGAAAATCTCATCGTAGTCAACACCTTGAACTTGTCGAAAACATTTTGCGACAATTCAAGCTTTGTAGATAGTAACACTACTATCAGCGTCCGTCTTCCTCTTGAAGATCCATTTATTCTTAATGACTCACCGATCATCGGGCAAGTTAATCAAAGTTCATACTTTGTTCTCATACATGGATCCCATCTCAGATTTCATGGCCTCAAGCCATTTCGCGGGATCTGGGCTCATCATTGCTTCCTCATAGTTCGTAGGTTTGTCATGGCCAAGCAACATGACATCCAGAACAGGATTACCGTACCACTCTAGTGCGGATCTCACTCTAGTTGACCTACGAGGTTCGGTAGTAACTTGATTTGAAGTTACATGATCATCATCATTAGCTTCCTCACTAATTGGTGTAGGAGTCACAGGAACAGATTTCTGTGATGAACTACTTTCTAATAAGGGAGCAGGTACAGTTACCTCATTGATAACCCACAAGTATAGGGGATCGCAACAGCTTTCGAGGGTAGAGTATTCAACCCAAATTTATTGATTCGACAAAAGGGGAGCCAAAGAATATTCTCAAGTATTAGCAACTGAGTTGTCAATTCAACCACACCTGAAAACTTAGTATCTGCAGCAAAGTGTTTAGTAGCAAAGTAATATGATAGTGGTGGTAGCGGCAACAAAAGTAAAGACAGCAAAAGTAATGTTTTTGGTATTTTATAGTGATTGTAATAGTAGCAGCGGAAAAGTAAATAAGCGTAAACCAGTATATGGAAAACTCGTAGGCACCGGATCAGTGATGGATAATTATGCCGGATGCGGTTCATCATGTAACAGTCATAACATAGGGTGACACAGAACTAGCTCCAATTCATCAATGTAATGTAGGCATGTATTCTGTATATAGTCATACGTGCTTATGGAAAAGAACTTGCATGACATCTTTTGTCCTACCCTCTCGTGGCAGCGGGGTCCTATTGGAAACTTAGGGATATTAAGGCCTCCTTTTAATAGAGAACGGGAACAAAGCATTAGCACATAGTGAATACATGAACTCCTCAAACCACGGTCATCACCGGGAGTGGTCCCGATTATTGTCACTTCAGGGCTGTCGGATCATAACACATAGTAGGTGACTATTGACTTGCAAGATAGGATCAAGAACTCACATATATTCATGAAAACATAATAGGTTCAGATCTAAAATCATGGCACTCGGGCCCTAGTGACAAGCATTAAGCATAGCAAAGTCATAGCAACATCAATCTCAGAACATAGTGGATACTAGGGATCAAACCCTAACAAAACTAACTCGATTACATGATAAATCTTATCCAACCCATCACCGTCCAGCAAGCCTACGATGGAATTACTCACGCACGGCGGTGAGCATCATGAAATTGGTGATGGAGGATGGTTGATGATGACGACGGCGACGAATCCCCCTCTCCGGAGCCTCGAACGGACTCCAGATCAGCCCTCCCGAGAGGTTTTAGGGCTTGGCGGCGGCTCCATATCGTAAAACGCGATGATTTCTTCTCTCCGATTTTCTTCTCCGAAAGCGAATATATAGAGTTGGAGTTGGCGCCGGAGGGTTTCCAGGGGGCCCACGAGGTAGGGGCGCGCCCTAGGGGGGGCGCCCCCACCCTCATGAGAAGGGTGTGGGCCCCCTGGTCTTCATCTTTGGCGAGGATTTTTTATTATTTTTTCTAAGACATCCCGTGGAGTTTTAGGTCATTCCGAGAATATTTGTTTTCTGCACATAAAACAACACCATGGCAATTCTGCTGAAAACAGCGTTAGTCCAGGTTAGTTCCATTCAAATCATACAAGTTAGAGTCCAAAACAAGGGCAAAAGTGTTTGGAAAAGTAGATACGACGGAGACGTATCAACTCCCCCAAGCTTAAACCCTTGCTTGTCCTCAAGCAATTCAGTTGACAAACTAAAAAAAAGAAAGAAAAACTTTTACAAACTCTGTTTGCTCTTGTTGTTGTAACTATGTTAAGCCAGCATTCAAGTTTTCAGCATAGATCATAACTAACCACATTTGCAATAATTCTCAGGTCTCATAATTACTCATATCAATAGCATAATCAACTAGCAAGTCATAATAATAAATCTCGGATGACAACACTTTCTCAAAACAATCATAATATGATATAACAAGATGGTATCTCACTAGCCCTTTCTGAGACCGCAAAACATAAATGCAGAGCACCTTTAAAGATCAAGGACTGACTAGACATTGTAATTCATGGTAAAAGAGATCCAATCATAGTCACACCCAACATAAATTAATAGTGATGAATGCAAATGACAGCTGTGCTCTCCAGCTAGTGCTTTTTAATAAGAGGGTGATGACTCAACATAAAAGTAAATGGATAGGCCCTTCGCGGAGGGAAGCAGGGATTTGTAGAGGTGCCAGAGCTCGGTTTTGCAATAGAGATAAATTGTATTTTGAGCGGTATACTTTCATTGTCAACATAACAACTAAGAGATGGTGATATCTTCCATGCTAAACACATTATAGGCGGTTCCCAAACAGAATGGTAAAGTTTATACTCCCCCTCCACCAACAAACATCAATCCGTGGCTTGCTCGAAACAACGAGTGCCTCCAACATACATCAGGTACCAGGGGGAGTTTTGTTTGCAATTAGTTTTGATTTAGTTTGCATAAAGCATGGGACTAGGCATCCTGGTGACCAGCCATTTTCTCGTGAGTGAGGAGCGGAGTCCACTCCTCTTGAGAATAACTCGCCTAACACGGAAGATAAGGACAGCCTTGGTTGATACATGAGCTATTCGAGCATACAAAACAAAATGTTGATGTGAAGGTTTAGAGTTTGACACATACAAATTTACTTGGAACGACAGGTAGATACTGCATATAGGAAGGTATAATGGACTCATCTGGAATAACTTTGGGGTTTAAGGGATTGGATGCACAAGCAGTATTCCCGCTTAGTACAAGTGAAGGCTAGCAAAAGACTGGGAAGCGACCAACTAGAGAGCGACAACAGCCATGTACATGCATTAAAATTAATAAACATTGAATGCAAGCATGAGTAGGATATAATCCACCATGAACATAAATATCATGAAGGCTATGTTGATTTGTTTCAACTACATGCGTGAACATGTGCCAAGTCAAGTCGCTTAAATCATTCAAAGGAGGATACCACCCCATCACACCACATCATAATCATCTCAATAGCATGTTGGCACACAAGGTAAATCATTATAACTCATAGCTAATCAAGCATGGCACAAGCAACTACGATCTCTAATTGTCATTGCAAACATGTTTATTCATAATAAGCTAAATCAAGAATGAGGGACTCATCATATTTACAAAAACAAAAGAGGTCGAGTTCATACCAGCTTTTTCATCTCAGTCAGTCCATCATATATCATCATAATTGCCTTTCACTTGCACGATCGAACGGTGTGAATAATAATAAGAGTGTGCGTGCATTGGACTAAGCTGGAATCTGCGAGTATTAAATAAACAAGAGAAGACAAGGCAATATGAGCTCTTGGTTAAATCAACAATAATGCATATAAGAGCCACTTCAACAATTTAATTATGGTCTTCTCCTACTGACCCCCAAATAGAAGAAAAGAAATAAAACTATTTACACGGGAAAGCTCCCAACAAGCAAAAGAAGAACGGGAAATATTTTTGGGTTTTCTTTTTAATTATTACTACTACAGTAGAAAAATAAACTACTACTAATTTTTTTTGGTTTTTCTTAAGGTTTAACAAACACACAAGAAGAAAGCAGGAAAAAGAAAATAAACTAGCATGGATATTACAGTGGAAAAGTATGCGCACCGACATCTAGCAATGAGTGTGTGTGAACATAAATGTAATGTCGGTGAGAAATACGTACTCCCCCAAGCTTAGGCTTTTGGCCAAAGTTGGTCTATGGCCACGGCTGGCCTGGCTGATACCCATAATAATAGTTGTTGGGGTCGTACTGTGATGAGGAAGAGTTGTGATCATACTGTTGTGCAGCGGTTATCGCCTGCTGAGCTGCAGCGTGGAGTCGAGCTGCCTCCGCTCTCCTCTCGTACTCTTCTGCCTCCTCTCTGGTAATAACATATCTTCTTTTTGTCTATGAATCGAAGAACGCAGGAGCAGGGAGAGTAATACGGAAAACACGTCATTTATCAAAAATTAAACGATATAAGAGAGGTGATTCAGGCCTCTCGACAAACTGGTGCGAAGCCATAGAGTTATAATCTAAATATGCAGGAGGCAACTCCGTATCACCATCACGAATGTCTATTTCAAGAAAATGAGCTAAGCGGGTTGCATAAATTCCTCCAAAGAAATCTCCATTATGTCTATTATGATGCAACCTACGAGCTACAATGGCTCCCATATGATAAGATTGGTCTCCTAACATAGCACTCCTAAGAATGCTAAGATCAGGGACACACATGTGACATGCTTCATCCTTAGCATTTATGCATCTATCGATGAAGAGAGCAAAATAATGTATAGCAAGAAAGTGAATGCTCCCTATGGTAGCCTGCGTTATATCTCTAGATTCCCCCACAGTTATACTAGCAAAAAGTTTCTAAATTCAGATTAGGGGGATCCCTAACACTACCCCATGATGGAAGTTTGCAAGCAGAAGTGAAATCCTCTAAGTCCATGGTATAAGATTTGTCATAAAGATCAAACATGAGTGAAGGAGAATTACGCGAAGATGAATACTCAAACCTCCTCACAAATGAACTTGTGAGATCATGATACTGGGGGCATTTGTTAGCCTCAAAATCCTCAAGACCGGCATTGCGCAAATATGCTTTGAATTCTTCTTTAATTCCCGCATGGTCCATAAAATTTTCCGACGGCCATTCGCAAGGCCGTACTGGAGCGTCTCTTGGTGGATCCTCGTCAGCATCGCGCATAACAATCCTGGGCCCTTGCTTCTTAGAGAAACCACCTTGGAACATCTTCCTAAGCATATTGTTTTTCTCTGAAGAATTCTGAAATTTTTAGTAACTTCAAACAAAAGTGAACCAACTTCAATAAAACTGATAGCAACTACTCCTACAAGTGCCTAGAGCCTATATCAAGCATTAGAACTACTTGGAACCATATAAATTTGA